>NC_056432.1:13948644-14096144 GCF_018296145.1 Oncorhynchus tshawytscha
GACAGGTAGAGAGGCAGGCTGACAGAGACAGGTAGAGAGGCAGGCTGACAGAGACAGGTAGAGAGGCAGGCTGACAGAGACAGGTAGAGAGGCAGGCTGACAGAGACAGGTAGAGAGGCAGGCTGACAGAGACAGGTAGACAGGCAGGCTGACAGATACAGGTAGAGAGGCAGGCTGACAGAGACAGGTAGAGAGGCAGGCTGACAGAGACAGGTAGACAGGCAGGCTGACAGATACAGGTAGAGAGGCAGGCTGACAGAGACAGGTAGAGAGGCAGGCTGACAGATACAGGTAGAGAGGCAGGCTGACAGAGACAGGTAGACAGGCAGGCTGACAGATACAGGTAGACAGGCAGGCTGACAGAGACAGGTAGAGAGGCAGGCTGACAGAGACAGGTAGAGAGGCAGGCTGACAGAGACAGGTAGAGAGGCAGGCTGACAGAGACAGGTAGAGAGGCAGGCTGACAGAGACAGGTAGAGAGGCAGGCTGACAGAGACAGGTAGAGAGGCAGGCTGACAGAGACAGGTAGACAGGCAGGCTGACAGATACAGGTAGACAGGCAGGCTGACAGAGACAGGTAGAGAGGCAGGCTGACAGAGACAGGTAGAGAGGCAGGCTGACAGAGACAGGTAGAGAGGCAGGCTGACAGAGACAGGTAGAGAGGCAGGCTGACAGAGACAGGTAGAGAGGCAGGCTGACAGAGACAGGTAGACAGGCAGGCTGACAGACAGGTAGAGAGGCAGGCTGACAGAGACAGGTAGAGAGGCAGGCTGACAGAGACAGGTAGAGAGGCAGGCTGACAGAGACAGGTAGAGAGGCAGGCTGACAGAGACAGGTAGAGAGGCAGGCTGACAGAGACAGGTAGAGAGGCAGGCTGACAGAGACAGGCAGAGAGGCAGGCTGACAGAGACAGGTAGAGAGGCAGGCTGACAGAGACAGGCAGGCAGGCTGACAGAGACAGGTAGAGAGGCAGGCTGACAGAGACAGGTAGAGAGGCAGGCTGACAGAGACAGGTAGAGAGGCAGGCTGACAGAGACAGGCAGAGAGGCAGGCTGACAGAGACAGGTAGAGAGGCAGGCTGACAGAGACAGGTAGAGAGGCAGGCTGACAGAGACAGGTAGACAGGCAGGCTGACAGAGACAGGTAGACAGGCAGGCTGACAGAGACAGGTAGACAGACAGGCTGACAGAGACAGGTAGACAGACAGGCTGACAGAGACAGGTAGACAGGCAGGCTGACAGAGACAGGTAGACAGGCAGGCTGACAGAGACAGGTAGACAGGCAGGCTGACAGATACAGGTAGACAGGCAGGCTGACAGAGACAGGTAGACAGACAGGCTGACAGAGACAGGTAGACAGGCAGGCTGACAGAGACAGGTAGACAGGCAGGCTGACAGAGACAGGTAGAGAGGCAGGCTGACAGAGACAGGTAGAGAGGCAGGCTGACAGAGACAGGCAGGCTGACATAGACAGGTAGACAGGCAGGCTGACAGAGACAGGTAGACAGACAGGCTGACAGAGACAGGCAGGGCCCCCTCTGGCTCTCACTGGGCTGTGGGTCCATGAGTGTGAGGGTACGCACAGCTGCTCCGTGCTGTCTTATCCATGCTGTTTGAATTCGCTTTGCTGGTACTGGTAGCAAATGAAAGTCAGGGGTCTACATTTCATCTAACCTCATCTCCCCAAGTCCTTAAAGCCAAGTACAAGGGCTTGAGCGTGAGCGTGAGCGAGAGAGAGAGAGAGAGAGAGAGAGAGAGAGAGAGAGAGTGAGAGAGTGAGAGAGAGAGAGAGAGAGAGAGAGAGAGATGAACCAGGAGGAGATAAGAAAATGGACAGAGACAGAGCAAAAGAGATGGTGGGAGATAGAAAGAAAGATGAAGGGAGGAGGGACAGACAGAGGGTGAATGCTAGTATTATATCTGACATAAAGCCATCCTCACTGCAGCAATCCTCTCCCTTTCAAAGGTCTTTAGCTGCTTTTTGATCTAACTAGAATTAATCCATAAACTATGAAGGGGGCAACATGCTAGTGAGCGCAGAGCAGGAGAAATGAACCACAGGCCGCTTGATGTGCTTGATCAGAAATGTGTTTATTAACAGGAAAGGGGAGAAATAATTAACCCAGAGACAGCTTGTTTTCTAGAGGTCTGCTAGCGTGTCAAACGGTTCATCCCCCAAGGCTGAAATCCCCCCTCCATCTAGCCTCCCACAAGGCTCACATCCCCCCTCCCCCTAGCCTCCTCCTAGCCTTTCCCTTTCCCCAGACCACTTTCTTCTCAATTATGTGGATGAATGTATCTGTGTAGTATAAAAGTATTGTCAGCCACCAATTGTGCAAGTTCTCCCACTTAAAAAGATGAGAGAGGCCTGTAATTTTCATCATAGGTACACTTCAATTATGACAGACAAAATGAGAAAAAAAAATCCAGAAAATCACATTGTAGGATTTTTAAAGAATTTATTTGCAAATTATGTTGGAAAATAAACTTTTGTTGTTGACCAAATACTTAACTCAATACTTTGTTATATACCCTTTGTTGGCAATGACAGAGGTCAAACGTTTTCTGTAAGTCTTCACAAGGTTTTCACACACTGTTGCTGGTAATTTGGCCCATTCCTCCATGCAGATCTCTTCTAGAGCAGTGATGTTTTGGGGCTGTTGCTGGGCAACACGGACTTTCAACTCCCTCCAAATATTTTTTATGGGGTTGAGATCTGGAGACTGGCTAGGCCACTCCAGGACCTTGAAATGCTTCTTACGAAGCCACTCCTTCGTTGCTCGGGCGGTGTGTTTGGGATCATTGTCATGCTGAAAGACCCAGCCACATTTCATCTTCAATGCCCTTGCTGATGGAAGGAGGTTTTCACTCAAAATCTCACGATACATGGCCCCATTCATTCTTTCCTTTACACGGATCAGTCGTCCTGGTCCCATTGCAGAAAAACAGCCCCAAAGCATGATGTTTCCACCCCCATGCTTCACAGTAGGTATGGTATTCTTTGGATGAAACTCAGCATTCTTTGTCCTCCAAACACGACGAATTGAGTTTTTACCAAAAAGTTATATTTTGGTTTCATCTGACCATGTGACATTCTCCCAATCTTCTTCTGGATCATCCAAATGCTCTCTAGCAAACTTCAGACAGGCCTGGACATGTACTGGCTTAAGCAGGGGGACACGTCTGGCACTGCAGGATTTGAGTCCCTGGCGGCGTAGTGTGTTACTGATGGTAGGCTTTGTTACTTTGGTCCCAGCTCTCTGCAGGTCATTCACTAAGTCCCCCTTGTGGTTCTGGGATTTTTGCTCTCGTTCTTGTGATCATTTTGACCCCACGGGGTGAGAACTTGCGTGGAGCCCCAGATCGAGGGAGATTATCAGTGGTCTTGTATGTCTTCCATTTCCTAATAATTGCTCCCACAGTTGATTTCTTCAAACCAAGCTGCTTACCTATTGCAGATTCAGTCTTCCCAGCCTGGTGCAGGTCTACAATTTTGTTTCTGATGTCCTTTGACAGCTCTTTGGTCTTGGCCATAGTGGAGTTTGGAGTGTGACTGTTTGAGGTTTTGGACAGGTGTCTTTTATACTGCTAACAAGTTCAAACAGGTGCCATTAATACAAGTAACAAGTGGAGGACAGAGGAGCCTCTTAAAGAAGAAGTTACAGGTCTGTGAGAGCCAGAAATCTTGCTTGTTTGTAGGTGACCAAATACTTATTTTCCACCATAATTTGCAAATAAATTCATTAAACATCCTACAATGTGATTTTCAAAAAAAAAAGCTCATTTTGTCTGTCATAGTTGAAGTGTGATGAAAATTATAGGCCTCTCTCATCTTTTTAAGTGGGAGAACTTGTACAATTGGTGGCTGACTAAATACTTTTTTGCCCCACTGTGTTTATGTATGTGTATGCTTGCCTTTGGAAAGGATTCAGTCCCCTTGACTTTTTGCACATTTTGTTAGGTTACAGTCTTATTCTAAAACTGATTAAATATATTTTTTTCCTCATCAATCTACACACAATACCCAAAATGACAAAGGAAAAAGAAAAAAGGAGTTTCTCCCATTCTTCTCTGCAGATCCTCTCAAGGTCTGTCAGGTTGGATGGGGAGCGATGCTGCACAGCTATTTTCAGATCTCTCAAGAGATGTTTGATCGGGTTCAAGTTCAAACTGGCTGGGCCAATCAAGGACATTCAGAGACTTGTCCCGAAGCCACTCCTGTGTTGTCTTGGCTGTGTGCTTATGGTCATTGTCCTGTTGGAAGGTGAACCATCACCCCATTCTGAGGTCCTGAGCACTCTGGGGGACCAGGTTTTTATCAAGGATCTTCTCTGCACTTTGCTTAGTTAAATTTTGCCTGGCACCTGACTAGTCTCCCAGTCTCTGCCGCTGAAAAACATCTCCACAGCATGATGTTGCCACCACCATGCTGCACCGTAGGGATGGTGCCAGGTTTCCTCCAGATGTGATGCTTGGCTTTCAGGCCAAATAGTTTAATCTTGGTTTCATCAGACCAGAGAATCTTGCTTCTCATGGTCTGAGAGTCTTTAGATGCCTTTTGGCAAACTCCAAGCGCGCTGTAATGCGCCTTTTACTGAGCAGTGGATTCCTTCTGGCCACTCTACCATAAAGGCCTGTTTGGTAGTGTGCTACAGACATGGTTCTCCTTCTGGAAGGTTCTTCTGTCTCCACAGAGGAACTCTAGAGCTCTGTCAGAGCGACCATCGAGTACTTGGTCACCTCCCTGACCAAGGCCCTTCTCCCCCGATTGCTCAGTTTGCAGGAATCTTTTGGTACCCTTCCCCAGATCTGTGCCTCGACACAATCATGTCTCGCATCTCTACGGACAATTCCATCGACCTCATGGCTTGGTTTTTGCTCTGACATGCACTGTCAACTGTGGGTCTTATATATATAGATTTGCCTTTCCAAATCATGTCCAATCAATTGAATTTACCACATGTAAACCAATCAAGTTATAGAAACATCTCAAGGATGATCAATGGAAACAAGATGCACCTGAGCTCAATTTAGTCTTATAGCAAAGGGTCTGAATAGTCGGTTCTGGCTTTGTCAATATGGGGTATTGTGTGTTGATGGCTGTTGATTATTATTTCTTTTAATCCATTTTAGATTGTAACAGAACAAAATGTGGAAAAGGTCAAGGGGTCTGAATACTTTCGTAAAGGCACTGTCCATGTGTGTGTGTGTGTGCATGTGTTTGTGGCCATGTCCATGTGTGTTGTGTGTGCATGTGTTTGTGGCCATGTCCATGTGTGTGTGTGTGTGCATGTGTTTGTGGCCATGTCCATGTGTGTGCATGTGTTTGTGGCCATGTCCATGTGTGTTGTGTGTGCATGTGTTTGTGGCCATGTCCATGTGTGTTGTGTGTGCATGTGTTTGTGGCCATGTCCATGTGTGTTGTGTGTGCATGTGTTTGTGGCCATGTCCATGTGTGTGTGTGTGTGTGCATGTGTTTGTGGCCATGTCCATGTGTGTTGTGTGTGCATGTGTTTGTGGCCATGTCCATGTGTGTGTGTGTGTGCATGTGTTTGTGGCCATGTCCATGTGTGTTGTGTGTGCATGTGTTTGTGGCCATGCCCATGTGTGTTGTGTGTGCACGTGTGGGTGCACGTGTGTGTAAAATTGTGGGTTAGTACATGTACTGTATTGTGGTCCAGTACCACTGGCCTATGAAAGCCACAAGGCTCCTACATTGGAAATGGAGGAAGAGAAACTTGACTATTGCTTCCCATGAAGCTAGATCCTCGTGGGGAGCAGGAGGGGGCTACGGCTGTACTCCCTAGCCCATATCAGTGCAGGTGGAATGGGGCTGTCAGGGGATAGCTTGGGGGGCTGAGGGAGGGCTGCCTGGCCTGGGGGTCTTGGTGGGATGGCTAAGCCCCCCCTGAGCCCCCCAGCACCATGGCGAGAGGGTGAGGGTTTGGGTGAGGGAGTTATGACACTGTCACAGGCCACAGACACACGGCAGAGACCCAAGGGGCAGGGAAAAATGACACATTCAAATACACTCTCTTAAATGCTCTCACACACACGCACAGACACGCATGCAACACCACACAAACAAACACACATCCTCTTCTTCCTCTGAGATGAAATCCTATATATCTGTAGTATGGTTACATACAGGATCTAACTCACATAAAAAGAACACCACTTGAGGAAGAGAGAGAGAGAGAGAGAGAGAGAGAGAGAAGAGAGAGAGAGAGAGAGAGAGAGAGAGAGAGAGAGAGAGAGAGAGAGAGAGAGAGAGAGAGAGAGAGAGAGAGAGAGAGAGAGAGAGAGAGAGAGAGAAAGAAAGAAAGAAAGAAAGAAAGAAAGAAAGAAAGAAAGAAAGAAAGAAAGAAAGAAAGAAAGAAAGAAAGAAAGAAAGAAAGAAAGAAAGAAAGAAAGAAAGAGTGATGAGAGAGACCACGGCAGAATCCTCGGCACACAGAGCCCAGGAGAGAATGGCTGTCACGGACAAAACACCACATGAATATTTAGCAGGCATTAAAATGACAAAATATATATTTTTAAATAGCAGGTTACAGGACAAAAAAAGAGAGATATTCCTGGAATTAGCAGTGGGACAAGTGCCCACCCCACACCGCCCACAACCTTCTTCAAAAGAAAAGCAGAGAGATGCTTTAAATAATGTGGGTTCATGGAGAGTCTACCAGTAAATCCAACAGATCAAAGAACCACCATCACCACCAGGTTCCTGCACAAGCTGTCAGAGCAGAGAGAGACAGAGAGCTGTGTGAGCCTCGCGCACCTAGCCTAGCTATCTAAGCACTGCAGAGAGAGAGAGAGAGAGAGAGCTGTGTGAGCCTAGCGCACCTAGCCTAGCACCTAGCCTAGCTATCTAAGCACTGCAGAGAGAGACAGAGAGCTGTGTGAGCCTTGCGCACCTAGCCTAGCTATCTAAGCACTGCAGAGAGAGAGAGAGAGAGCTGTGTGAGCCTAGCGCACCTAGCCTAGCACCTAGCCTAGCTATCTAAGCACTGCAGAGAGAGACAGAGAGCTGTGTGAGCCTTGCGCACCTAGCCTAGCTATCTAAGCACTGCAGAGAGAGAGACAGAGAGCTGTGTGAGCCTAGCGCACCTAGCCTAGCAATCTAAGCACTGCAGAGAGAGAGAGAGAGATAGCTGTGTGACCCTAGCACCCAGCCTAGCTATCTAAGCACTGCAGAGAGAGACAGAGAGAGATAGTTGTGTGAGCCTAGCAGCCCAGCCTAGCGCACCTAGCCTAGCAATCTAAGCACTGCAGAGAGAGAGAGAGATAGTTGTGTGACCCTAGCACCCAGCCTAGCTATCTAAGCACTGCAGAGAGAGAGAGAGAGAGAGAGAGAGATAGATAGTTGTGTGACTGTAGCACCCAGCCTAGCTATCTAAGCACTGCAGAGAGAGAGAGAGAGAGAGAGAGAGAGAGAGAGAGAGAAAGAGAGAGAGAGAGAGAGAGAGAGAGAGAGAGAGAGCTGTGAGAGCCTAGCACTTAGCCTAGCACCTGCTACCTGAGCACTGCAGCCTAGTCTTAAGTAACACAGCAAACACAGAGCCTGCAGGCTGCCAATACTGAACACTGAGAGACCCAACACTGATTGATATATAGAACCTCAACACTACAGAAATAGGCTAGACTTTATTATAGACTCAATAGGAGAGATAGCGCTTCAGTAGTGTACCCTGAGAAGCAATAGAGATCACAGAATAAGCTATTTTCCAGGAAGTTATAGTATATTCAACCCTCTCCCCTTCCCTTTCTCCTCACTCCTCTTCCAACTACATGTTCCACCTCTTCCCTCTGCAGCATGGTTTAATTCTTTCTCTCCCCCTCTCTCTGTGTTGATGTGCAGAGGAGAGGAAGAGGACTGTGCCCTAGAACAGGGATGAACTGGCTTGTTAACAGAAGCAGCACTTTATCAAAGAAACCAAACATTATTTATTTGTAATAATTCCACCACGTTTCACACTGGCTGAAGCAGCACAGAAGCAGCACTTTATCAAAGAAACCAAACATTATTTATTTGTAATAATTCCACCACACTCACACTGGCTGACTGTCCCAGAGGTGGTTGGCTAGAGGGGCGATGCGGGAGAGACAAGACCAGAGGAGGAAAACAACCACTCACCAGCTCCACCAATGACAAGCCTCCATAGCTGTGGGCCACGATAAAGACATTCCTGGCGGCAGCGTTGGACACAAAGTGGTCCCACACGTACAGCAAGTGTTCCTCAGGGGAGCCATTTTCCTGTAACACAAGGACTTCACGTTACAGCGCCAAAACAAACACAAAACACACAGGAGCAACAGAGAGAGGAAGATTGAAGAAGGGGTGAGAAATCAGAGGCAGACAAAAATAGACAGATGGATTTAAAGACTGATTTAATTAAGTGATAATGCCAGAGAAGCAGGTGTTTGGAGGATATATTGGCATATGTGTTGTTAGGCCTGAGACTAAGTCCTCCAAAGACCGGCTTCGAGGGCATTATCACTTTTATACAACGGTTTACCAACATCTGCAAATAATGATTGACATATTTTCATTAGAAACATTTTTATTAATTCATTCATACTATTTCATATAGTCACGATACAAATCTAGGGTTGTCGGGGAAGCGACGCAATCATTCAGTCTTTTGTTCTGTATCTATTGATGAGACCCAGTCATTCAGTCTTTTGTTCTGTATCTATTGATGAGACCCAGTCATTCAGTCTTTTGTTCTGTATCTATTGATGAGACCCAGTCATTCAGTCTTTTGTTCTGTATCTATTGATGAGACCCAGTCATTCAGTCTTTTGTTCTGTATCTTTTGATGAGACCCAGTCGTTCAGTCTTTTGTTCTGTATCTATTGATGAGACCCAGTCATTCAGTCTTTTGTTCTGTATCTATTGATGAGACCCAGTCATTCAGTCTTTTGTTCTGTATCTATTGATGAGACCCAGTCATTCAGTCTTTTGTTCTGTATCTATTGATGAGACCCAGTCATTCAGTCTTTTGTTCTGTATCTATTGATGAGACCCAGTCATTCAGTCTTTTGTTCTGTATCTATTGATGAGACCCAGTCATTCAGTCTTTTTGTTCTGTATCTATTGATGAGACCCAGTCATTCAGTCTTTTGTTCTGTATCTATTGATGAGACCCAGTCATTCAGTCTTTTGTTCTGTATCTATTGATGAGACCCAGTCATTCAGTCTTTTGTTCTGTATCTATTGATGAGACCCAGTCATTCAGTCTTTTGTTCTGTATCTATTGATGAGACCCAGTCATTCAGTCTTTTGTTCTGTATCTATTGATGAGACCCAGTCATTCAGTCTTTTGTTTTGTATCTTTTGATGAGACCCAGTCGTTCAGTCTTTTGTTCTGTATCTATTGATGAGACCCAGTCATTCAGTCTTTTGTTCTGTATCTATTGATGAGACCCAGTCATTCAGTCTTTTGTTCTGTATCTATTGATGAGACCCAGTCATTCAGTCTTTTGTTCTGTATCTATTGATGAGACCCAGTCATTCAGTCTTTTGTTCTGTATCTTTTGATGAGACCCAGTCATTCAGTCTTTTGTTCTGTATCTATTGATGAGACCCAGTCATTCAGTCTTTTGTTCTGTATCTATTGATGAGACCCAGTCATTCAGTCTTTTGTTCTGTATCTATTGATGAGACCCAGTCATTCAGTCTTTTGTTCTGTATCTATTGATGAGACCCAGTCATTCAGTCTTTTGTTCTGCATCTATTGATGAGACCCAGTCATTCAGTCTTTTGTTCTGTATCTATTGATGAGACCCAGTCATTCAGTCTTTTGTTCTGTATCTATTGATGAGACCCAGTCATTCAGTCTTTTGTTCTGTATCTATTGATGAGACCCAGTCATTCAGTCTTTTGTTCTGTATCTTTTGATGAGACCCAGTCATTCAGTCTTTTGTTCTGTATCTATTGATGCGACCCAGTCGTTCGTTCTAAATGTTTTATTGACATGCTGGCTGGCAACGTTCTTATTGCTAGCTAGCCAACTACGGATAAATTACAGTAACGTCAAAAAGCACAGCCGGAATAAGAGCAAAGTAGCTGCATTTGCTTAAGCTGTTTTCTAGTGACATTTATTTGGATACATCCATAACAATGAGCTAATGAGGCACGATTTCACTTGACGTAGAAAACGTGCTCCCATCAGGACACTGTTGTTCAGACAAGCTCGCCAACAACATAGCTGCATTTCATTTGAACTTTTTCAAATTAATTTTGTTAGTAAATATCCATAAAATGATGCCAGCTGATTCATGATTTCGACTGGCTGAGAAAAGCTGTCAGTCTCTCTGTCTCGTCCCGACTCCCGATGCGTTCATTAATATGGGACAGCAGGAGATCGAATTTCAATATGGAAACAATGTCGCAAATGTTGGAGAGACAGACAGCAAGGTTTACACAAATCTCCGCTGTTGAAAACTAAACAGTCTAAAATAAATGTGAGATAATGTCTCAACGCTTTTTACAGTGTAGATCTACTTTATAAAGTACCCGGCTGGGCTGAGGAGACAGTGGATTGGGCTGAGGAGACAGTGGATTGGGCTGAGGAGACAGTGGATTGGGCTGAGGAGACAGTGGATTGGGCAGTCAAACGGAACAGAGTAAATAGGCATTTCAACGTCAAAGATTTAGCTGGTGGCAACTTGTCGAAAAGACACCGGCTGGAATGTAGCTTTAACCAATCCACATCTAGGATTAGACCCACCCGTTGTATAAAGATAAACTAAATATGAGAGACATAAAGAGAGAAAGGGAAAGTAACAGAAATGGTTCTGCCACAGTAAGCATGAAGGCCTATCTATTCCAGGGACAGTGATAAAATGAAACACTGCTGATGGCAGAGGGTGTTTTGTTTTTAGAAATACTGACTGCTCACTGGATCAATAGGTCTTGCATATTGCAAATGTCCGAAATGTAAACTCAATAGGCTACGAGACGTAACGTTTAAATCTTAATTTGTACCTGGAGCACCTGTATGGCGGCAAACACCCCGTAGGTAGGCGTATTTTAAACCAAACTAAATTCCAACTCACACAAGGTATATGCATGAACAATGGTGAATCAAATCACACTGAAATCACACACGCACTCGCATGCACAAATCAGATGAGATTCAATACATCTGACCATAAAGTCCACACACGTGGGTTGTGTTTTAACGGAGCATCACTAAGTGCAATTGTTTGTACCATGCTCCATCTTCAGCAGGCAAATAAATACCCTTTCTGTCATTTGGTGAAACCACTCCAAAGACATTTGAAAGCAAAAACAGTCTGGTTAGCTGACAGAGGGGGTAAATGGTAACAAAGCTTCATGTGCACTTAGCCTAAATGTCTGGGACGGATGTTTTACACTATGCTGTGACTGACGGTTCTAGTGGCTTATCTGAGGCAATGGCTGTTTGTTTCATAAAGGTCAGGGGAAAATGCTGTGCCATTTCACTGAAGACACAGCTTACACCCACGCACACCCAAGCATTGAGTATTGAAAACAGACAAAATACTTTTCAATATAGTTGTTGATTCGCTGTTGTTATTGTGCTGGAGCGATCACGTGTGTGCGTGCGTGTGCGTGCGTGTGGAGGTACAGTAAATTAACTTCTTGGCTTGTTTAACTAAAATCCCCTACGCAAAAATGTATGGGGAAAAAACAATTGGAATCATTTCTGCTTTAATTTTTTTTATATACAGTACCATTCAAAGGTTTGTGGCTAATTTATGGCTCTACACAGAATTATGAAGCTGGTTGAGAGAATGCCAAGAGGGTGCAAAGCTGTCATCAAGGCAAAGGGTGGCTACTTTGAAGAATCTCAAATATAAAATATAATTTGATTTGTTTCACACTTTATTTGGTTACTACGTGATTCCACATGTATTATTTCATAGTTTTGATGTCTTCACTATTACTCTACAATTATAAAGAACCCCCTTTGAATCAGTAGGTGTGTCCAAACTTTTAACTGGTCCTGCATAAAACATTCTATTGGTTGCAAGAATTTTGTATAATAATTTAAATACAAAAACTCTGTTTTGAATCTGGTGACATTTTGTGTACCAGTTCATAAACCATGTACCATGGAATCCGTACATCTAAAATCTCTTCCCAACTACTTTGCAATCTATATGGCAAAATGTTTTGGTCCTTAAATGAGTGGTAAACTTTTTTTTTTTTAAGCAATTTTGGTTTTTAATGCAGGGTCGACAGAGAAGTTCCTTACTTCCTCCCCTTTCCACTTGATGTTTCCATATATTTGTGTTAGCTGCATGTGTGACATAACTCCACCAGTCCTATTTATCATATCATTTACAAATATTATATTGTTTTAAATTTTGTTTCCCCCCCAAAAAGTATGTTTTATCAAATAGTACATTTGAGTTCAACCATAATATTTGTTGAAAGGTTGTAATCTGAAGGGAAAAGGCCATTCCTGAACATGGCGTTAGACATTCTTATTCATCTGCTAGATAAACCAGTTAGGATTTAAGTATAAACTCTTGGCTTGTTTATGTTTGCTGTTGTAATTATATAAGGAGGGAGGGTGGTTGTGTTCAGAGCCAGACTCTACGGAGGGTGATGCATAGGTGGGTAACACTGCGCCCTTCCCCACCCTGATCACCATGGGAGGAGGGGTGTGTTGGGGTGGGGTGGGGGCAGAGTCGGCTGTCTGAAGGCCTGTGACAACAAGTCCTTTGAAGTCGTCCTCTCCTTCGCTGAGTCACCATTCATCTACAAGGGCTCTGTTTCATAATCCCTCCCTCAAACTACACCTGCTGTTCTCTCTCTTCACATGACCTTCCCTACTGAGGCTTGTTAGGTGGTCATCAGGACTTACACACATGACCTTCTTCATTTCCCTCATCCCTGGTAATTGAGAAGTAGACATTGGTTTGATGCTAAACATGAAGAACATTTACATGGGCACCACGATGCCAACTCTACCAAGGTTTTCCAGAACACAGCTTTGACCTACTACAGTAGCTATGTTGGTCTACTGTACTTCAAACAATGTGTACGCAGGTTGACTAGGATTCAAAACATCTCAAACAGCGTAATTCATACTCTTAGAGGAGGTTCTCCCACAACAGTGTGATTTACACTGCATACAAGTTAAAGTATTGGATTCGTCACACACTACACTAATCCCATTACACTACCATTTCAAACTCTTTTTATCCCTCTCGCTGTGTTCCGGTCAAATTAGACCGATTTACAAGTTATCTCTGAAAAAATGTTGTTCATTTAATCGGTTGTCATAAGGTTCCATGACATTGTACACATAGGGCATCTGAACACACAAAATACATTTAGATGATTTTCATTACATTTTGGGTATTTTATTGAACTTTTGTACACCTGTGGTGTTCCCGGTCAAAAATGACCGGTCATTGACCGGTCAACTCGACCTGTATCCATCTAATTAATACAAACACAGTTGTGAAAGCTCCATATACTGTACAACAGTGAGACGTGCGTGAGACAGCAAGCAGGGAGGAACAGTAAGCACTTGATTATGGATAATGGACCAGCCCACCTACAGATATAAGCGCAAACACAGGCACACACATACCATATTATCTCACAAGAGAATTCTCGTCGGTTATTGTCACAGCCGTGTATATCCCCCTAAGCCGATACTACGACGGCCCTCAAGGAACTTCACTGGACTTGATGCAAACTGGAAACCATATAGCCTGAAGCTGCATTTATTGTAGTTGGGGATTTTAACAAAGCAAATTTGAGAACAAGGCTACCTAAATTCTGTCAGCATATTGATTGTAGCACTCGTGTGGGCAATACACTGGATCACTGCTACTCTAACTTCCAAAATGCTTACCAGGCCCTCCCCTACCCTTCCTTCGGCAAATCTGACAACGACTCCATTTTGCTCCTCCAGTCCTATAGGCAGAAACTCAAACAGGATGTATCCGTGACAAGAACTATTCAAAGTTTGTCTGACAAATCGGAATCACACTTCAAGATTGTTTTGATCACGTGGACTGGGAAATGTTCCAGGCAGCCTCAGAGAATAACATTTATTTACATGCTGATTCGGTGAATGAGTTTACAAGGAACTGCATTGGAGATGTTGTTCTCACTGTGACTATTGAAACCTACCCTAACCAGAAATCATGTACAGATGGCGGCATTTGCGCGAAACTGAAAGCGCGAACCACCGTATTTAACCATGGAAAGATGACTGGGAATATGGCTGAATACAAACAGTGTACTTATTCCCTCCGAAAGGCAATCAGACAAGTGAAATGTCGGTATAGGCACAAAGTGGAATTGCAATTCAACGGCTCAGACACGAGACGTATGTGGCAGGGTCTACAGACAATCACGGACTACAAAATAAAACCAGCCACGTCACGGACACCGACGTCTTGATTCCAGACAAACTAAACATCTTCTTAGTCCGCTTTGAGGATAATACAGTGCCACCGATGCGGCCCACTAACAAGGACTGTGGGCTCTCCTTCTCCATGGCTGATGAGAGTAAGACATTTAAATGTGTTAACCCTTGCAAGGATGCCGGCCCAGATGGCATCCCTAGCCGCATCCTCAGAACATGCACAGACCAGCTGGCTGGAGTGTTTACGGACAAATTCAATCACTTTCTTTCCCAGTCTGCTGTCCCTACATGCTTCAAGATGACCACCATTGTTCCCGTACCCAAGAAGGCAAAGTTAACTGAGAGACTAGTCAAGGATCATATCACCTCCACCTTACCTGCCACCCATGGCCCACTTCAATTTGCATACAGCCCGAATAGGCCCACAGACGATGCAATCGCAATCACACTGCCCTATCCCATCTTGATAAGAGGAATGCCTTTGTAAGAATGCTGTTCATTGACTACAGCTCAGTATTCAACACCACAGTACACTCCAAGCTCATTATTAAGCTTGAGGACCTGGGTCTCAACCCCACCCTGTGCAATTGGGTCCTGGACTTCCTGACGGGCCGCTCCCAGGTGGTGAAGGTAGGATACAATATCTCCACTTCACTGATCCTCAACACTGGGGCCCCACAAGTGTGCATGCTCAGCCCCCTCCTGTACTCCCTGTAAACCCATGACTGCGTGGCCATGCACGCCTCCAACTCAATCATCAAGTTTGGAAATGACACAACAGTAGTGGGCTTGATTACCAACAACGACGAGACAGCCTACAGGGAGGAGGTGAGGGCACTCAGTGTGGTGCCAGGAAAATAACCTCTCACTAAACATCAACAAAACAAAGGAGATGATCGTGGACTGCAGAGGGAGCACCCACCTATCCACATCGACAGGACAGCAGTGGAGAAGGTGGAGAGTTTTAAGTTCCCCGGCGTGCAGATCGTGGACAAACTGAAATGGTCCACTCACACACTAATTTCTCTTTGCTTACCTGAGCATAATATGGACTTGGTCTTTTACCACATAGGGCTATCTACTGTATACTACCCCTACCTTGTCATGACACTGATTGTCTCAAACGCATTCCAGGTGACTAACTCATGAAACTGGTTGAGAGAATGCCAAGAGTGTGCAAAGCTGTCATCAAGGCAAAGGGTGGCTATTTGAACAATCGCAAATATAGAATATTTTGATTACTTTAACACTTTTTTGGTTACTACATGATTCCATATGTGTTATCTCATAGTGTTGATATCTTCACTATTATTCTACAATGTAGAAAATATTAAAAATAAAGAAAAACCCTTGAATAAGTAGGTGTTCTAAAACTTTTGACTGGTAGCGTATGTATATATTCTTATTCCATCCCTTTACTTAGATTTGTGTGTATTAAGTAGTTGTTGTGAAATTGTTAGATTACTTGTTAGATATTACTGCACTGTCGGAACTAGAAGCGCAAGCATTCCGCTACACTCGCAATAACATCTGCTAACCATGTGTATGTGATCAACAACATTTTATTTGATACTAAAGAGTCTGCTGACCAACGCCCTTGATTGGTCAGTATCAAACTTGCCTTGTTTGAAAGAGGAGGATAAAACAGTACAAAGACAACCAGTGCTTTCAATTCCCCACCCATCCACACCCCTCTCATCAATGAGACCCACACACTCCCCCAGTCCTCCAGAAACTCACTGTCTGTTTTCTTTCCCCACTTTCTCCTCTCTGTTTACAGGACATTTATGAGAAGCAGGGAGAGGAGAGAACCCAGCTATGGCAACAATAACAGCACTAATGCCAAGACAAACACCCCAGCCCACCAACCCAGGAAAGAATGAATCTAACAGTATCAACACACACTGACAAACAACCACTACAGGCTTCCCCTCCCTCCTAGGGCTGGGCGATATGGCCTAAACATTATATCTCAATAATTATTATTATTTTTTTAAACTTATGGGCGATTCACAATATATATTTAGATTTTTGTTAAAAAAAACTTATCTAAATAATCTTTGTTGTATAATTAAAGGTCAATACACTGCATTTCAAACAGTCAGCAGTAATCTAATGAATTCAGGGCTTGTAAAACAACATCTAGGCTAAATATAAACCTTCCACAACCATCAGACCCACTAATAATGGCATTATTTTATCAAAATGGTTTAACCTGCTTATTTGTAGTAATCACTGATCTGGCTTTCAAGTCTGTCTATAAAAATGACATTTTGGTTCCAAATTGAACCAGAACCATGCATACTGCATATTCACTCATAATGACTCATTTATTGTAGCAGGAATTGCAGAAAATTAAACACAGGTCTCATAACCAGCTCATCTTTATATTTCAAGTTTAACCAACCCGGAACTATTTGCTAGTTAACAAGGTAGAACAGTTGGTTTTATGCTTATTGCACATTTATAAAATACAGATTGGTACTCCCGTTTTAGTAGTGCCTGCTCTGTGCTCAAATTGAGTTGTTAAGACATAAAAAGGGTGTAGATAGAAAGATCATCTTCTCTATCACAGTAACATAATAGCTCCATACGTTTCGGCATCAATATGACCGATTCTGTTGGACCAAACCTTAAATGCAAACGGTGAGTTGAAACCGCTTGTCAGAGAGGAAGAAGCAATCTCTCATCGTTATTGTTGTGAGTGGCCAGGGCTTGATGTGTGTGTGTCAATGGGAAGGTGTGCACAGCACAGAAGGAGTGAAGGAGACAAGGGCAAAAAGACAACGGCAGAACAAGCGCTCAAAAGAAAAACAGACAAATATTCTTGCAATACGGGCATGTGGAATATCGCGCTAAAACAAATTATAATCAATCCGTCTCCTTCCATCAATCAATCAAATAAAGGCCTTTTTACACCAGCGGTTGTCACAAAGTGCATATACAAAAACCAAGCAATGCAGCTGTTCTCTCGCTCCCTCCCAGGAAATAGATAGCGCTCAGACAGTCTACAGGTGTAGACTAAAAGTGAGCTGCTTACAGGCCTTTGCCAACAACGCAGAGAGAATATATAGAACTAAAAGAAAATAGAAACATAATAAATACACAATGAGTAACGATAACGGGGCTGTATACACTGGGTAGCAGTATCGAGTCAATGTGCGGGGTTTCGAGGCAATTGAGGTAGATATGTACCAGTGGAGGCTCCTCCTCAGAGGAAGGGGAGGGCCATAAAAATAGTGAAACATAAAAAAGTGATCATTTTTAGATAAAACTAAACTAAATACATTCATGTCACCAAATCATTGATTAAAACACACTGTTTTGTAATGGAGGAATACATTAGCCTCAACAGCACTCTGTAGGGTAGCACCATGGGGTAGCCGGAGGACAGCTAGTTTCCGTCCTCGCTTGGGTACATTGACTTTAATACAAAACCTATGAGGCTCATGGTTCTTACTCTCTTTCATAGATTTACACAGTAATGACGCTGCCTTCGGAAAATATTCAAACCCTTTAACTTTTTCCACATTTTGTTATGTTACAGCCTTATTCTAAAATGGATTAAATAAAATAACGTTTCCAGGAATCTACACACAATACCCCATAAAGACAAAGCGAAAACTGTTGTTTAGAAAAAAACGAGAAAAAAAAAAAACGTATTTTACAAAAGTATTCACCCCCTGTGCTATGAGATTCGAAATTGAGCTCAGGTGCATCCTGTTTGCATTCATCATCCTTGAGATGTTTCATCAACTTGATGGGAGTCCACCTGTGGTAAATTACATTGATTTGACATGATGGAAAGGCACACACCTGTCTATAAACGGTCTCACAGTTGACAAACCAAGCCGTGAAGTAAAGGAACTATCCATAGAGCTCCGAGACAGGATTGTTTCGAGGCACAGATCTGGGAAAGGGTACCAAAAAATGTGTGCAGCATTGAAGGTCCCCGAGAACACAGTGGCCTCCATCATTCTTATATGTAAGAAGTTTGAAACCACCAATACTCTTCCTGTAGCTGTTTGCCCGGCCAAACTGAGCAATTGGGAGAGAAGGACCTTTGAAGAACCCAATGGTCATTCTGACAAATCTCTCGAGTCCCTCTGTGGAGGTGGTTGCACATCTGGAAGTTTCTCCCATCTCAAATGGTGGTGGCAGCATCATGCTGTGGGGATGTTTTTTAGTGGCAGGAACTGGGAGACTGGTCAGGATCCAGGCAAAGATGCACGGAGAGATCCTTGATGAAATCCTGCTCCAGAGGGCTCAGGACATCAGACTTGGCTGAAGGTTCACCTTCCAACAGGACAACGACCCTAAGCATACAGCCAAGACAACACAGGAGTGGCTTCGGGACAAGTCTCTTAATGTCCTTGAGTGGCCCAGCCAGAGCCCGGACTTGAACCCGATCAAACATCTCTGGAGAGACCTGAAAATAGATGTGCAGCAACACTCCCCATCCAACCTAACAGAGCTTGAGAGGATCTGCAGAGAAGAATAGGAGCAACTCCCAAAATAGTTAAATAAAGGTTATAGAAAATAAAAAAAGTGCCAAGCTTGTAGCTTCATACCCAAGAAGACTT
Source organism: Oncorhynchus tshawytscha (assembly GCF_018296145.1). NCBI lineage: Eukaryota > Metazoa > Chordata > Actinopteri > Salmoniformes > Salmonidae > Oncorhynchus > Oncorhynchus tshawytscha. The sequence goes on from NC_056432.1 coordinate 13,967,608, forward strand.
GATACTGTAATCGCTGCCAAAGGTGCTTCAACAAAGTACTGAGCAAATGGTCTGAATACTTATGTAAATGTGATATTTCAGTAGTTCTTTTTTTGCCCAAATTTCTAAACACCGGTATTAGTTATAATAGTTAGTGCAGAAAGGGTCGAAGCAAATAGTCCGGTAAACCATTGAACTATTTAACAGTCTTATGGCTTGGGGGTAGAAGCTGTTCAGGGTCCTGTTGGTTCCTGATTTGGTGCATCAGTACTGCTTGCCATGCGGTAACAGAGAGAATACCATATGACTTGTGTTGTGGAGTCCTTGACAATTTGTTGGGTCTTTCTCTGACACCGTCTGGTGTGAAGGTCTTGGATGGCAGGGAGCTCGGCCCCAGTCACTAACCTCTTTAACACCTTGTGGTCGGATGCCAAACAGTTGCCATACCAAGCGGTGATGCAGCCAGTTAAGATGCTTTCAATGGTGCAGCTGTATAACTTTGTGAGGATCTGAGGGTCCATGCTAATTCTTTTCAGCCTCCTGAGGGGGAAGAGGCATTCTTCATGACTGTGTTGATGTGTGTAGACCATGATAATTCCTTAGTGATGTGGACACCGAGGAACTTGAAACTCTTGACCTGCTCCACTACAGCCCCGCCGACGTGGATGGGGGTGTGCTCGGTCCTCCGTTTCCTGTAGTCCACAAACAGATCCTTTGTCTTGCTGATGTTGGAGGGAGAGGTTGTTGTCCTGGCACCACACTGCCAGGTCTCTGACCATCTCCCTGGTGGCTGTCTCATCGTCGTCGGTGATTAGGCCTACCATCGTTGTGTCGTCTGCAAACTTAATGATGGTATTGGAGTCGTGCGCGGCCTCGCAGTCGTGGGTGAACAGGGAGTACAGGAGGAGACTAAGCATGCACCCCCGAGGGGCCCCCTTTTTGAGGGTCAGCTTGGAATATGTGTTGTCGCCTACCATCACCACTTGGGCTGCATCCTGTCAGGAAGCACAGGATCCAGTTGCAGAGGGAGGTGTTTAATCCCAGAGTCCTTAGCGTTGTGATGAGCTTTGAGGGCATTATGGTGTTGAATGTTGAGCTGTAGTGAATGAACAGCATTCTCATGTAGGTGTTCCTCTTGTCCATGTGGGAAAGGGTCAGTGTGGAGTGCAACAGAGATAGCGTCATCTGTGGATCTGTTGGGGCGGTATGTGAATTGGACTGGGTCCAGGGTGTCTGGGATGATGGTGTTGATGTGAGTCATGACCAGCCTTTCAAAGCACTTCATGGCTACAGACACTGACTTGAGAAAAAGAGAGAAAGAGAGTGAGACAGAGAGTGGGGATGAGGTGTGTTTTATTTAAAAGGCTGACAAGTGACAGGTCTCCAGGTTACATGCAAACAAACACACACACACACACACACACACACACACACACACACACACACACACACACACACACACATCCACACATCTCAGCTTGGCTCTGTCTCTCTCTGAAGACACACTGAGTAAACACACCTGCAGCCCGCTCATTTGAATATTGAATGTGTCACTTACAGCGACTAACTGAATTATCTTCAATTGGCCTAATGATGAAATATTAAACAAGCGGCAGGGACAGGTGATTACATGGTTTGGTATTAGAACTGGAGCTATTTGAATGTGGATTTTCACTCAAACACCTGTTTGTCCTGGATGTGGACTCTTCTAGACTTCTCTTCCCTTTTTTCCTTCATCTATCTTTTTCTTCCCTTCAGCCCTCTTTCCTTCCAGACACAACGGTCTGCAGGGTGAGGAGACGATATGGAGCAAATTAGTGGCAGAGATGGGAAAATAATGACTGTAGCATTGTGGGTAATTACCAGGTACTGCCTATGGAAAGTTAAGCTCAGAAAAAAAAATATGAGAGGCGGAAAGATAGAGGGGAGAGAGAGGAGAGATACAGAGAGAGAGAGAGAGTTCAGGGAAGAAAAACAAGGGATAATGTGTGTTAGACTGAGTGAGAGAAATACGTACAGACACGAAGAGAAGTGTGAGCGTACTCATATTCCATAAAGATTGATGGCGTTGAGACAGTATAGCACCAGAAACTTGCTGGAGTCAAGGTAAATCAGACAATATTTGCCGGGGCATTGTTTCCACTCAATAACTCATTAGCAAAGTACAAAGGAAGTTACCCGGTTTGTCTCAGATTCTTAAGTGGAGAAATTAGAACTGCTCTTGGCTGCACATGGTCGAAAAGGTCATCCCTGTGACATCTCTGCTGTAGCCTCTCGCTGGAACAGGGATTGTCAGATGAAATTACTTGAAGTCATTAATTGACAGCAGGTAAAGGAGTGTGGGTGGGAAGATAGGTCAGTGTTCGTTTGAGCTTGACCTGAGGCTGCAGTCAGGCTGGAGGGAGAGGGGCAAGTGGGCCAGGAGATGGATGTGTTTGGTGGTTGACCTGACTGTAACATCGGGAGCAGTGATCTGAGAGTTGCTACAGTACAAGGCTCTGTCCCACCCACACACCCAGACACCCAGAGTTGAGAGGTTAGGGAAGTTGCTCCCAGAGCCCCTCCCTGTCCTTGGAAATGCTGAGCATAACATCCTTGCTCTAGCTGGGGTCAAAGGTCAAATAAGACATGTCTACATAATTGCCCCAGAGCACAGTGAGAGGTGGAGGGGTGAAGGTGAGACTGAGGCATTTGGAACCAGGTGAATACATACAATATATGCCCTGTGTGTTCGTATGTGTGCTAGTGTGCCATGTCTGTGTTTGAAACAAGCATGGTGCCTGCCGGGGGCGGAGTGTGAGTGTGTAGGAATCGGTGCCTGCCGGGACAGGATGTTTATTTTATTTTTATTTTACCTTTATTTAACTAGGCAAGTCAGTTAAGAAAAATTCTTATTTTCAATGACAGCCAAGGAACAGTGGGTTTAACTGCCTGTTCAGGGACAGAACGACAGATTTGTACCTTGTCAGCTCGGGGATTTGAACTTGCAACCTTCCGGTTACTAGTCCAGCGCTCTAACCACTAGGCTACCCTGCCACGCCGTATCAGGCAGACATTGGGAAAAAGGACAGGAATGGCTGTGGCCCATGGAGTAACCCATGGAGTAACCAGCCTGAAATAATGGACGGTGCACATGCACGCACAACACTCTTCAGACTCAGGATTCAAACTAGCAACCCCCCGGTTGCTGGCTCGCCAGTAACTGTTGGGCTACCTATTAGAGAATGTATGTGTAGGTCTTCAGTGACCCCTCAGTGAAACCATTCAGAAAGCCCTCTAAAAGTGACGCTATACTCAATGCTTTGCACATTAGTGTACATACAAGGAATCATCCACTTCATCATAATAATGGAATACCATAAGTGGGCCTACACAAAAACTATGTACGGTGCATACTGCGGCGTGACCTTAGCGGCCTATATGGAATTTGACAGATGTGTATAAGTGTATAATGACAGAATATTATTATTGTTTTAAAACATGGGGAAACAGACTGCCATTGTTACTGGAGAGTCATTGACACAACGAAGGCTAAAAGAGACAAGGGACTTTCCCTTCTCAGTCATGAGGATCTTCCACTTGAGAGAAGAAGAAAATAATCTGTGCAATTTGAGAGAGTAAGAGGAGGGCTTCTCTCCATATCTCACTCTCTCTTTCTCACCATATATCACTCTCTTTCTCTCCATATCTCACTCTCTCTTTCTCACCATATCTCACTCTCTTTCTCTCCATATCTCACTCTCTCTTTCTCACCATATCTCACTCTCTTTCTCTCCATATCTCACTCTCTCTTTCTCACCATATCTCACTCTCTTTCTCTCCATATCTCACTCTCTCTTTCTCACCATATCTCACTCTCTTTCTCTCCATATCTCACTCCCTCTTTCTCACCAAATCTCACTCTCTCTTTCTCTCCATATCTCACTCTCTTTCTCTCCATATCTCACTCTCTCTTTCTCACTATATCTCACTCTCTCTTTCTCTCCATATCTCACTCTCTTTCTCTCCATATCTCACTCTCTCTTTCTCTCCATATCTCACTCCCTCTTTCTCACCATATCTCACTCCCTCTTTCTCACCATATCTCACTCTCTTTCTCTCCATATCTCACTCTCTCTTTCTCACCATCTCACTCTCTTTCTCTCCATATCTCACTCTCCTTCTCTCCATATCTCACTCTCCATATCTCACTCTCTTTCTCTCCATATCTCACTCTCTCTTTCTCACCATATCTCAACCTCTTTCTCACCATATCTCACTCTCTTTCTCACCATATCTCACTCTCTTTCTCTCCAAATCTCACTCTCCATATCTCACTCTTTCTTTCTCTCCATCTCTTTCTCTATGAACATCTAAAAAATGCAACAATAACAGTACGAGACGCAAGAACGTGCTGGCGGCGAAGAGGAAAAGTAAAAGGAAGCTTCTTAAGCCATGAATGTTGGTTAGGTTTCTGCTATTCCTCCGCTTGGCTGTGAGAAAAAAGATAACTGGATTAGTGCTAAAATTCAGAGCAAAGTGTTCTCCTAAAGATCTTCCTATATGGCAAAGTGCTAAGAAGCGCCACCCCGTTGTCTCTCCTTCTCTCTGTTGTCCAGCCGACATCACTAAACATGGGCCAATGGACTGTGATCTCTAAGAGAGGAGGGACTTGCCAAGGTTGAGAGGTTACACACTGTGAACCAGGGGCTAAAACGTAACAATCCTAAAAGCAGTTAAGGGCTTCTTAATGTGTGTAAGGAAGCGCATTAATTAACTCAACTCTATCTGGGCGCTGTGTGTGTGTGTGTATGACTGTGTGTGTGTGTAGGGCCTCAGTGTGTGCATGTGTGTTTGGGACTGTGTGTGTGTAGGGCCTCAGTGTGTGCATGTGTGCTTGGGACTGTGTGTGTGTAGGGCCTCAGTGTGTGCATGTGTGTTTGGGACTGTGTGCAGGTGGTCCCGCTCCTCTAACAGTGGGGGTTGAGAGTGGGGCAAGAGGGGGCAGCCCAATCCCAATAGAATAGATGAAAAAAACCCACTAAAGAGGCTTGATTTGATCCCCCACCCAGCCTGACAGAGGGGTGAAGAAGAAAAACACCCTCACAATCGGGACGGGACGGACGGGAGAAGTTTAGTCCCTGAGGATCTCCATTAGAGACATATTTGGGGGCTGATATCCTAATAAGCATGAGAGTCTAACATACATTTTTAGCTGTCCTCCTGGATATAGTGACTCTGTCTTCGTCTTATAAATGACTACTTCCCCTGATCACCCAGTCCTCGCTCCTTTCCATCTCCCCTGCATGTTGCTGCATACTACTCTCAATCAGTGTGTGTGTTGGAAGACACATTTCACTTGTGCAACTGACTAGGTTCCATTTCTCTCTCTCTCTCTCTGTGTATGTCTATCTGTGTGTGTGTCTCTCTCTCTCTTCGTGTGTGTCGTTGTGTGAGTGACAGCTTACTCCAAGCAGGGGAGTGACAGAGAAGGTGCAGTGAAGAGATAAGTCATGTGGAGAAGGGGTGGGGTTGATTGAGAAAGGGGGCCAAATAAACGAACATCCCGCTTACTTAAAGGTCACAGTTCAGAGGGCATAGGGCACTGTGCTGCATGGTCCCAAAGAGGACTGTCATCCTGGGGAATCCCTTCATCTCTTTATCTATCCACCACTCCTCCTCTCCCTCCCTCCATCCCTCCCAGTCTTTGTTTAGAGACATGGATTCATCTCTTTTATACTGATGCATTAATACACACAGAGAGTTACTGTTGCATGTACAGTACCAGTCAAAAGTGTGGACACACCTACTCATTCAAGGGTTTTTCTTTATTTGTAATATTTTCTACATTGTAGAATAATAGTGAAGACATCAAAACTTTGAAATTACACATACGGAATCATGTAGTAACCAAAAAAGTGTCAAACAAATCTAAATATATTTAGATTATTCAAAGTAGCCACCCTTTGCCTTGATGACAGCTTTACAAACTCATGGCATTCTCTCAACCAGCTTCACCTGGAATGCTTTTCCAACAGTCTTGAAGGAGTTCCCACATATGCTGAGCACTCGTTGGGTGCTTTTCCTTCACTCTGCAGTCCAACTCATCCCAAACCATCTCAATTGGGTTGAGGTCGGGTGATGGTGGAGGCCAGGTCATCTGATGCAGCACTCCATCACTCTCCTTCTTGGTCAAATAGCCCAATAGTGTTGGGTCATTGTCCTGTTGAAAAACAAAATGATAGTCCCACTAAGCACAAACCAGATGGGATGATGTATCGCTGCAGAATGCTGTGGTAGCCATGCTGGTATGCTGGTAAGTGTGTCTTGAATTCTAAATAAATCACTTGACAGTGTCACCAGCAAAGCACCCCCACATCATCACACCTCCTCCTCCATGCTCCACGGTGGGAAACACACATGCGGAAGTCATCCGTTCACCTACTCTGTGTCTCAGAAAGACACGGCGAATGGAACCAAAAATCTCAAATTTGGACTCATCAGACCAAAGGACAGATTTCCACCGGTCTAATGTCCATTGCTCGTGTTTCTTGGCCGAAGCAAGTCACTTCTTATTATTGGTGTCCTTTAGTAGTGGTTTCTTTTCAGCAATTCGACCATGAAGGCCTGATTCATGCAGTCTCCTCTGAACAGTTGATGTTGAGATGTTTCTGTTACTTGAACTCTGTGAAGCATTTATTTGAGCTGCAATTTCTGAGGCTGGTAACTCAAACCGTAATTCACTGGAAAAGACAGTTGTAAACAGCAGATTTAATGTGAGCGGTTCCATACGTGACAGAGATGAACATCTCCATTAGAAATGTAGAAAGAGGGGGATGCTAATAGCAACAGCTCGGATGGGTTGTTAATATGACTGGGATTATGCCCTCGGCTTCTGGACAACGAAAGAGAGTAGATATGAAAACCAATATAACAGGAGAGAAATGCGGGTTAATAGCATGAGGGATTCTTTATGAAATAATTGAATCCACGTTTCTATGGATGGAGTTTGGCTAGGCGAAAACTCATTGTAAAGTGCTGGTGACGCGCTGGTAGCCTGCCTACCATTGTAAAGTGGTGGTGATGGGCGGGTAGCCTGCCTACCATTGTAAAGTGGTGGTGATGTGCTGGTAGCCAGCCTACCATTGTAAAGTGGTGGTGACGTGCTGGTAGCCTGCCTACCATTGTAAAGTGGTGGTGACGTGCTGGTGGTGGTGACGCGCTGATAGCCAGCCTACCATTGTAAAGTGTTGGTGATGCGCTGATAGCCAGCCTACCATTGTAAAGTGGTGGTGACGCGCTGATAGCCTGCCTACCATTGTAAAGTGGTGGTGACGTGCTGGTAGCCAGCCTACCATTGTAAAGTGTTGGTGATGCGCTGATAGCCAGCCTACCATTGTAAAGTGGTGGTGACGCGCTGATAGCCAGCCTACCATTGTAAAGTGGTGGTGGCGTGCTGGTAGCCTGCATACCATTGTAAAGTGGTGGTGACGTGATGGTGGTGGTGACGCGCTGATAGCCTGCCTACTATTGTAAAGTGGTGGTGACGTGCTGGTAGCCTGCCTACCATTGTAAAGTGGTGGTGACGTGCTGGTGGTGGTGACGTGCTGATAGCCAGCCTACCATTGTAAAGTGGTGGTGACGTGCTGATAGCCTGCCTACTATTGTAAAGTGGTGGTGACATGCTGATAGCCTGCCTACCGTTGTAAAGTGGTGGTGACGTGCTGGTGGTGGTGACGCGCTGATAGCCTGCCTACCATTGTAAAGTGGTGGTGACGTGCTGGTGGTGGTGACGTGCTGATAGCCTGCCTACCGTTGTAAAGTGGTGGTGATGCGCTGGTAGCCAGCCTACCGTTGTAAAGTGGTGGTGACGTGCTGGTGGTGGTGACGCGCTGATAGCCTGCCTACCGTTGTAAAGTGGTGGTGATGCGCTGGTAGCCAGCCTACCGTTGTAAAGTGGTGGTGACGTGCTGGTGGTGGTGACGCGCTGATAGCCTGCCTACCGTTGTAAAGTGGTGGTGACGTGCTGGTGGTGGTGACGTGCTGATAGCCTGCCTACCATTGTAAAGTGGTGGTGACGTGCTGGTGGTGGTGACGCGCTGATAGCCTGCCTACCATTGTAAAGTGGTGGTGACGTGCTGGTGGTGGTGACGTGCTGATAGCCTGCCTACCATTGTAAAGTGGTGGTGACGTGCTGGTGGTGGTGACGCGCTGATAGCCTGCCTACCATTGTAAAGTGGTGGTGATGCGCTGGTAGCCAGCCTACCATTGTAAAGTGGTGGTGACGCGCTGATAGCCAGCCTACCATTGTGAAGTGGTGGTGATGCGTGGGTAGAAATACAAATAGCAGCTCTTTTTAATCGTGGTCATCAAAACAGTTTTTAAGACGCAATTGGCTTCTAAAAGTATGTTTCTCTCCAGTGCCAGCTCTTTCAGGAGCTGCTCTCACATTGTCCAGCAGGTGATAGGCTCTGTAATTCCACTAAATTAAGCAAATTAACCTATAGACTGATTAGCATTACTGGTAAAATGTATATTCGGCGGATTACTGATTAACGGTTAAACTAATATGGATGGAGTACTTCCTACTGAGTTTTAAAATCATACATATAGAATTGGTACACACACACACTGAGTCAGTCACTGACGTCCCTGCCCCCTTGTCTCTGAGCATTTGCCCCGACCACCATGCATAATGCAGGCGCATGGAAAGCACCTACAGGCTAATGTCAAATAATAATATTGCATAGCCCTCCGCAGAATTGGAAAACCTTGGGTGGGACTGCACTAACGATCTCACGCTGCTAGCATTACAAAGTGCAAAAAGGTTCATGGAGAGGGAGGGAAAGAAGAGAGAGAAGAAGGAGAGCGTGAGAGAGTGAGGGAGAGAGTGAAAAAGTCTCCTAATTATGTGAAACCTATTCCAGTTGAAATACTTAAAATATATTAATATGGACTCTTCATCTCTTTTGATATGATCACACATCTCTCGCTCTCTACTGATATGCTCACACATCTCTCTCTCTCTCTCTACTGATATGCTCACACATCTCTCTCTCTCTCTCTGCTGATATGCTCACACATCTCTCTCTGCTGATATGCTCACACATCTCTCTCTCTGCTGATATGCTCACACATCTCTCTCTCTCTCTCTGCTGATATGCTCACACATCTCTCTCTCTCTCTCTGCTGATATGCTCACACATCTCTCTCTCTCTCTCTGCTGATATGCTCACACATCTCTCTCTCTCTCTCTGCTGATATGCTCACACATCTCTCTCTCTCTCTCTGCTGATATGCTCACACATCTCTCTCTCTCTCTCTGCTGATATGCTCACACATCTCTCTCTCTCTCTCTGCTGATATGCTCACACATCTCTCTCTCTCTCTCTGCTGATATGCTCACACATCTCTCTCTCTCTCTCTCTCTGCTGATATGCTCACACATCTCTCTCTCTCTCTCTCTGCTGATATGCTCACACATCTCTCTCTCTCTCTCTGCTGATATGCTCACACATCTCTCTCTCTCTCTGCTGATATGCTCACACATCTCTCTCTCTCTCTCTCTGCTGATATGCTCACACATCTCTCTCTCTCTGCTGATATGATCACACATCTCTCTCTCTCTGCTGATATGATCACACATCTCTCTCTCTCTGCTGATATGATCACACATCTCTCTCTCTCTCTCTCTGCTGATATGATCACATCTCTCTCTCTCTCTCTCTCTGCTGATATGCTCAAACATCTCTCTCTCTCTCTGCTGATATGCTCACACATCTCTCTCTCTCTCTGCTGATATGATCACACATCTCTCTCTGCTGATATGCTCACACATCTCTCTCTGCTGATATGCTCACACATCTCTCTCTCTCTCTCTGCTGATATGCTCACACATCTCTCTCTCTCTCTGCTGATATGATCACACATCTCTCTCTGCTGATATGCTCACACATCTCTCTCTCTCTCTGCTGATATGATCACACATCTCTCTCTCTCTGCTGATATGCTCACACATCTCTCGCTCTACTGATATGCTCACACATCTCTCTCTCTCTCTGCTGATATGATCACACATCTCTCTCTCTCTGCTGATATGCTCACACATCTCTCTCTCTCTCTCTGCTGATATGCTCACACATCTCTCGCTCTACTGATATGCTCACACATCTCTCTCTCTCTCTGCTGATATGCTCACACATCTCTCTCTGCTGATATGCTCACACATCTCTCTCTCTCTCTGCTGATATGCTCACACATCTCTCTCTCTCTCTGCTGATATGCTCACACATCTCTCTCTCTCTCTGCTGATATGCTCACACATCTCTCTCTGCTGATATGCTCACACATCTCTCTCTGCTGATATGCTCACACATCTCTCTCTGCTGATATGCTCACACATCTCTCTCTGCTGATATGCTCACACATCTCTCTCTCTCTCTGCTGATATGCTCACACATCTCTCTCTCTCTCTGCTGATATGCTCACACATCTCTCTCTGCTGATATGCTCACACACATCTCTCTCTCTCTCTCTGCTGATATGCTCACACATCTCTCTCTCTCTCTCTCTGCTGATATGCTCACACATCTCTCTCTCTGCTGATATGATCACACATCTCTCGCTCTCTCTCTCTGCTGATATGCTCACACATCTCTCTCTCTCTCTCTCTGCTGATATGCTCACACATCTCTCTCTCTCTCTCTGCTGATATGCTCACACATCTCTCTCTCTCTCTCTGCTGATATGCTCACACATCTCTCTCTCTGCTGATATGCTCACACATCTCTCTCTCTGCTGATATGCTCACACATCTCTCTCTCTGCTGATATGCTCACACATCTCTCTCTCTCTCTCTCTGCTGATATGCTCACACATCTCTCTCTCTGCTGATATGATCACACATCTCTCTCTCTCTCTCTCTCTGCTGATATGCTCACACATCTCTCTCTCTGCTGATATGCTCACACATCTCTCTCTCTGCTGATATGCTCACACATCTCTCTCTCTCTACTGATATGCTCACACATCTCTCTCTACTGATATGCTCACACATCTCTCTCTACTGATATGCTCACACATCTCTCTCTACTGATATGCTCACACATCTCTCTCTACTGATATGCTCACACATCTCTCTCTACTGATATGCTCACACATCTCTCTCTACTGATATGCTCACACATCTCTCTCTACTGATATGCTCACACATCTCTCTCTCTCTCTGCTGATATGCTCACACATCTCTCTCTCTCTGCTGATATGCTCACACATCTCTCTCTCTCTCTCTACTGATATGCTCACACATCTCTCTCTGCTGATATGCTCACACATCTCTCTCTCTCTGCTGATATGCTCACACATCTCTCTCTCTCTCTGCTGATATGCTCACACATCTCTCTCTCTCTCTACTGATATGCTCACACATCTCTCTCTCTCTGCTGATATGCTCACACATCTCTCTCTCTGCTGATATGCTCACACATCTCTCTCTCTGCTGATATGCTCACACATCTCTCTCTCTCTCTCTCTCTGCTGATATGCTCACACATCTCTCTCTCTGCTGATATGCTCACACATCTCTCTCTCTCTCTCTCTCTGCTGATATGCTCACACATCTCTCTCTCTGCTGATATGCTCACACATCTCTCTCTCTGCTGATATGCTCACACATCTCTCTCTCTGCTGATATGCTCACACATCTCTCTCTCTCTCTCTACTGATATGCTCACACATCTCTCTCTACTGATATGCTCACACATCTCTCTCTACTGATATGCTCACACATCTCTCTCTACTGATATGCTCACACATCTCTCTCTACTGATATGCTCACACATCTCTCTCTACTGATATGCTCACACATCTCTCTCTACTGATATGCTCACACATCTCTCTCTACTGATATGCTCACACATCTCTCTCTCTCTCTCTGCTGATATGCTCACACATCTCTCTCTCTCTCTCTGCTGATATGCTCACACATCTCTCTCTGCTGATATGCTCACACATCTCTCTCTCTCTCTGCTGATATGCTCACACATCTCTCTCTCTCTCTACTGATATGCTCACACATCTCTCTCTGCTGATATGCTCACACATCTCTCTCTCTCTCTGCTGATATGCTCACACATCTCTCTCTCTCTCTGCTGATATGCTCACACATCTCTCTCTCTCTCTACTGATATGCTCACACATCTCTCTCTCTCTGCTGATATGATCACACATCTCTCTCTCTCTACTGATATGCTCACACATCTCTCTCTCTCTCTACTGATATGCTCACACATCTCTCTCTCTCTCTGCTGATATGATCACACATCTCTCTCTCTCTACTGATATGCTCACACATCTCTCTCTGCTGATATGCTCACACATCTCTCTCTCTCTCTACTGATATGCTCACACATCTCTCTCTACTGATATGCTCACACATCTCTCTCTCTCTCTGCTGATATGATCACACATCTCTCTCTCTCTGCTGATATGCTCACACATCTCTCTCTCTCTACTGATATGCTCACACATCTCTCTCTACTTATATGCTCACACATCTCTCTCTCTCTCTGCTGATATGATCACACATCTCTCTCTCTCTACTTATATGCTCACACATCTCTCTCTCTCTACTGATATGCTCACACATCTCTCTCTCTCTCTGCTGATATGATCACACATCTCTCTCTCTCTACTGATATGCTCACACATCTCTCTCTCTCTCTGCTGATATGATCACACATCTCTCTCTCTACTGATATGCTCACACATCTCACTCTCTCTCTGCTGATATGATCACACATCTCTCTCTCTCTCTGCTGATATGCTCACACCTCTCTCTCTCTCTCTGCTGATATGCTCACACATCTCTCTCTACTGATATGCTCACAGATCTCTCTCTCTCTCTCTCTACTGATATGCTCACACATCTCTCTCTCTCTCTCTACTGATATGCTCACACATCTCTCTCTCTCTCTACTGATATGCTCACACATCTCTCTCTCTCTACTGATATGCTCACACATCTCTCTCTCTCTCTCTACTGATATGCTCACACATTTCTCTCTCTCTGCTGATATGCTCACACCTCTCTCTCTCTCTGCTGATATGCTCACACATCTCTCTCTGCTGATATGCTCACACATCTCTCTCTGCTGATATGCTCACACATCTCTCTCTGCTGATATGCTCACACATCTCTCTCTGCTGATATGCTCACACATCTCTCTCTGCTGATATGCTCACACATCTCTCTCTGCTGATATGCTCACACATCTCTCTCTCTCTCTCTGCTGATATGCTCACACATCTCTCTCTCTCTCTCTCTACTGATATGCTCACACATCTCTCTCTCTGCTGATATGCTCACACATCTCTCTCTCTGCTGATATGCTCACACATCTCTCTCTCTGCTGATATGCTCACACATCTCTCTCTCTCTCTCTCTGCTGATATGCTCACACATCTCTCTCTCTCTCTCTCTGCTGATATGCTCACACATCTCTCTCTCTGCTGATATGCTCACACATCTCTCTCTCTGCTGATATGCTCACACATCTCTCTCTCTGCTGATATGCTCACACATCTCTCTCTCTCTCTGCTGATATGCTCACACATCTCTCTCTCTCTCTACTGATATGCTCACACATCTCTCTCTACTGATATGCTCACACATCTCTCTACTGATATGCTCACACATCTCTCTCTACTGATATGCTCACACATCTCTCTCTACTGATATGCTCACACATCATCTCTCTACTGATATGCTCACACATCTCTCTCTACTGATATGCTCACACATCTCTCTCTCTGCTGATATGCTCACACATCTCTCTCTCTCTCTGCTGATATGCTCACACATCTCTCTCTCTCTCTCTGCTGATATGCTCACACATCTCTCTCTGCTGATATGCTCACACATCTCTCTCTCTCTCTGCTGATATGCTCACACATCTCTCTCTCTCTCTGCTGATATGCTCACACATCTCTCTCTCTCTCTGCTGATATGCTCACACATCTCTCTCTCTCTCTGCTGATATGCTCACACATCTCTCTCTGCTGATATGCTCACACTCTCTCTCTCTCTGCTGATATGCTCACACATCTCTCTCTCTCTCTGCTGATATGCTCACACATCTCTCTCTCTCTCTGCTGATATGCTCACACATCTCTCTCTCTCTCTCTGCTGATATGCTCACACATCTCTCTCTGCTGATATGCTCACACATCTCTCTCTCTCTGCTGATATGCTCACATCTCTCTCTCTCTCTGCTGATATGCTCACACATCTCTCTCTCTGCTGATATGCTCACACATCTCTCTCTCTGCTGATATGCTCACACATCTCTCTCTGCTGATATGCTCACACATCTCTCTCTCTCTCTGCTGATATGCTCACACTCTCTCTCTCTACTGATATGCTCACACATCTCTCTCTCTCTGCTGATATGATCACACATCTCTCTCTCTCTACTGATATGCTCACACATCTCTCTCTCTCTCTCTACTGATATGCTCACACATCTCTCTCTCTCTCTGCTGATATGATCACACATCTCTCTCTCTCTACTGATATGCTCACACATCTCTCTCTGCTGATATGCTCACACATCTCTCTCTCTCTCTACTGATATGCTCACACATCTCTCTCTACTGATATGCTCACACATCTCTCTCTCTCTGCTGATATGATCACACATCTCTCTCTCTCTGCTGATATGCTCACACATCTCTCTCTCTCTACTGATATGCTCACACATCTCTCTCTACTTATATGCTCACACATCTCTCTCTCTCTGCTGATATGATCACACCTCTCTCTCTCTCTGCTGATATGATCACACATCTCTCTCTCTCTCTACTTATATGCTCACACATCTCTCTCTCTCTACTGATATGCTCACACATCTCTCTCTCTCTCTGCTGATATGATCACACATCTCTCTCTCTCTACTGATATGCTCACACATCTCTCTCTCTCTCTGCTGATATGATCACACATCTCTCTCTCTCTACTGATATGCTCACACATCTCACTCTCTCTCTGCTGATATGATCACACATCTCTCTCTCCGCTGATATGCTCACACATCTCTCTCTACTGATATGCTCACACATCTCTCTCTCTCTCTCTCTGATATGCTCACACATCTCTCTCTCTCTCTCTCTACTGATATGCTCACAGATCTCTCTCTCTCTCTCTCTGCTGATATGCTCACACATCTCTCTCTACTGATATGCTCACAGATCTCTCTCTCTCTCTCTGCTGATATGCTCACACTCTCTCTCTCTCTCTGCTGATATGCTCACACATCTCTCTCTCTCTACTGATATGCTCACACATCTCTCTCTCTCTCTACTGATATGCTCACACATCTCTCTCTCTCTCTCTACTGATATGCTCACACATCTCTCTCTCTCTCTACTGATATGCTCACACATCTCTCTCTCTCTCTACTGATATGCTCACACATTTCTCTCTCTCTGCTGATATGCTCACACATCTCTCTCTGCTGATATGCTCACACATCTCTCTCTCTCTCTCTCTCTACTGATATGCTCACACATCTCTCTCTCTCTCTCTCTACTGATATGCTCACATCTCTCTCTCTCTCTGCTGATATGCTCACATCTCTCTCTCTCTCTCTCTCTACTGATATGCTCACACTCTCTCTCTCTCTCTGCTGATATGCTCACACATCTCTCTCTGCTGATATGCTCACACATCTCTCTCTGCTGATATGCTCACATCATCTCTCTCTCTCTCTACTGATATGCTCACATCTCTCTCTCTGCTGATATGCTCACACATCTCTCTCTCTGCTGATATGCTCACACATCTCTCTCTCTCTCTGCTGATATGCTCACACATCTCTCTCTCTGCTGATATGCTCACACATCTCTCTCTCTCTCTGCTGATATGCTCACACATCTCTCTCTGCTGATATGCTCACACATCTCTCTCTCTCTGCTGATATGCTCACACATCTCTCTCTGCTGATATGCTCACACATCTCTCTCTCTCTCTGCTGATATGCTCACACATCTCTCTCTCTCTCTACTGATATGCTCACACATCTCTCTCTACTGATATGCTCACACATCTCTCTCTACTGATATGCTCACACATCTCTCTCTACTGATATGCTCACACATCTCTCTCTGCTGATATGCTCACACATCTCTCTCTCTCTGCTGATATGCTCACACTCTCTCTCTCTCTCTCTACTGATATGCTCACACATCTCTCTCTGCTGATATATCACACATCTCTCTCTACTGATATGCTCATCTCTCTCTACTGATATGCTCACACATCTCTCTCTGCTGATATGCTCACACTCTCTATGCTCTCTGCTGATATGCTCACACATCTCTCTCTCTCTCTGCTGATATGCTCACACATCTCTCTCTCTCTCTACTGATATGCTCACACATCTCTCTCTCTCTCTGCTGATATGCTCACACATCTCTCTCTCTCTCTCTGCTGATATGCTCACACATCTCTCTCTCTCTCTGCTGATATGCTCACACATCTCTCTCTCTCTGCTGATATGCTCACACATCTCTCTCTCTCTGCTGATATGCTCACACATCTCTCTCTCTCTGCTGATATGCTCACACATCTCTCTCTCTGCTCTCTGCTGATATGCTCACACATCATCTCTCTCTACTGATATGCTCACACATCTCTCTCTCTGCTGATATGCTCACACATCTCTCTCTGCTGATATGCTCACACATCTCTCTCTCTCTCTGCTGATATGCTCACACATCTCTCTCTACTGATATGCTCACACATCTCTCTCTCTCTCTGCTGATATCTCACACATCTCTCTCTCTCTGCTGATATGCTCACACATCTCTCTCTCTCTACTGATATGCTCACACATCTCTCTCTACTGATATGCTCACACATCTCTCTCTCTATGCTCACACATCTCTCTCTGCTGATATGCTCACACATCTCTCTCTCTCTACTGATATGCTCACACATCTCTCTCTCTCTCTACTGATATGCTCACACATCTCTCTCTCTCTCTGCTGATATGATCACACATCTCTCTCTCTCTACTGATATGCTCACACATCTCTCTCTCTCTGCTGATATGCTCACACATCTCTCTCTCTCTGCTGATATGCTCACACATCTCTCTCTCTCTCTGCTGATATGCTCACACATCTCTCTCTCTCTGCTGATATGCTCACACATCTCTCTCTCTCTCTCTACTGATATGCTCACACATCATCTCTCTCTCTCTCTACTGATATGCTCACACACCTCTCTCTCTCTCTCTGCTGATATGCTCACACTCTCTCTCTCTCTCTGCTGATATGCTCACACATCTCTCTCTCTCTCTCTGCTGATATGCTCACACATCTCTCTCTCTCTGCTGATATGCTCACACATCTCTCTCTACTGATATGCTCACATCTCTCTCTCTCTCTCTCTACTGATATGCTCACACCTCTCTCTCTCTACTGATATGCTCTCTCTCTCTACTGATATGCTCACACACTCTCTCTCTCTCTGCTGATATGCTCACATCTCTCTCTCTCTGCTGATATGCTCACACATTTCTCTCTCTCTGCTGATATGCTCACACCTCTCATCTCTCTCTGCTGATATGCTCACACATCTCTCTCTCTCTCTCTGCTGATATGCTCACACATCTCTCTCTCTCTCTCTGCTGATATGCTCACACATCTCTCTCTCTCTCTGCTGATATGCTCACACATTTCTCTCTCTCTGCTGATATGATCACATCTCTCAAAGTGGGAGAACTTGCACAATTGGTGGCTGACTAAATACTTTTTTGCCCCACTGTATCTCTTTTGATATGCTCACACATCTCTCTCTCTCTCTCTCTGCTGATATGATCACACAGCTTTTCTCTGCTGATATGATCACACATCTCTATATATCTGCTGATATGATCACACAGCTTTCTATCTCTGCTGATATGATCATACATCTCTATATCTCTGCTGATATAATCATACATCTCTATATCTCTGCTGATATGATCACACATCTCTTTCTGCTCTGATCTCTCTATTTCTAACACTTACAGACACGCAAGATCATCATCACAGATCTTTTAAACACATGAACATGACACTTGAGTCTTAATTCTTGGGCTTTGTGTGTGTGTGTGTGTGTGTGTGTGTGTGTGTGTGTGTGTGTGTGTGTGTGTGTGTGTGTGTGTGTGTGTGTGTGTGTGTGTGTGTGTGTGTGTGTGTGTGTGTGTGTGTGTGTGTGTGTGCATATGCTCACGTGCAAATGTTTTGTTTTTCTGTTGTATTTCAATCAACATTCACATTACTTCAGTTTGTTCACGGCAAAAAAGTCTAATGTCAGCCTGAGATACAAAGGGGGAGAGATAGATAGATGATAGATAGTTAGTGATGATAAGGGGCTTTAAGCCATCTTTTATGACAGAGGGAGCTAATCGGCTACTGCTAATGAGCCCCTATTAGTGTGTGTAGAGATAGTGTCAGGAGAGACAGGCAGGGAGAAGAGGCAGTGCTGACAGCTCACACACCGCCCATCAGTCCCACCGAGACCACTAGGCCTGTCAGAGACGACAGTGACATCTCACACACGCGCGCTGCATACGCATGCATGTACATACACCATACACGCACGCACGTACAAACGCTGGGACACGCACGTGCACACACACACCCACACACATTGGTGTGAGCGCTACAGCCAACAACTGTGATGAGACAAAGAGGCTAGTCCTCTATCACATTCTCAACACATTAAAACTCCCAAATACCCCACACACTGTCCACTGCGCCTGTTGGACGTCGAGAGACAAGGTCTGTGTGGATGGACAAGCTGTCAAAGACTTGAAGGTGACGTGACATTCATCAACTTCTGTTAGGTTTGACAGAAGGGCTGGGTTGAGGAACCTTTGTTTCTGTTTGTCATCATGGCGGACATTTCTTTTGATCACTGCAATATTCCCTTCTTGTGTCTGAGTGTATGGCAAGGTGGCCAAGGTGTGTGTGTGTGGTTAAAAGATGGTATATGGGCCATGATCAGAGCGCTGGGTGTGCGTGTTTACAGAGTGTGTGTTCCACAGATAATAATTCCATTGGTCAACCGTGTAAGGGGACAAAGCTGCTCTGACCAGGGAGAGAGAGGGAGGAAGAGCGAGTGAGAGAAGGAAGAGTGTCATGTGGTTAACACTCACACACTGAGAGCATACTGGAGCATGGCCAAACACACCACAGCCTGGCCACAAACAGCCTCTCTTTCTTTCCTTCTCTCACTCTCTCCCAACCCCGCCCACAACCCTTTCTACACTTGCATCTATCCATCACCCTCTTCCTAACTGCCTCGATCCCAACTCTATCCATCACCCTCTTCCTAACTGCCTCGATCCCAACTCTATCCATCACCCTGTTCCTAACTGCCTCGATCCCAACTCTATCCATCACCCTCTTCCTAACTGCCTCGATCCCAACTCTATCCATCACCCTCTTCCTAACTGCCTCGATCCCAACTCTATCCATCAACCTCTTCCTAACTGCCTCGATCCCAACTCTATCCATCACCCTCTTCCTAACTGCCTCGATCCCAACTCTATCCATCACCCTCTTCCTAACTGCCTCGATACCAACTCTATCCATCACCCTCTTCCTAACTGCCTCGATCCCAACTCTATCCATCACCCTCTTCCTAATTGCCTCGATCCCAACTCTATCCATCACCCTCTTCCTAACTGCCTCGATCCCAACTCTATCCATCACCCTCTTCCTAACTGCCTCGATCCAACTCTATCCATCACCCTCTTGAGAACTGCCTCGATCCCAACTCTATCCATCACCCTCTTCCTAACTGCCTCGATCCCAACTCTATCCATCACCCTCTTCCTAACTGCCTCGATCCCAACTCTATCCATCACCCTCTTCCTAACTGCCTCGATCCCAACTCTACCCATTAACCTCCCTGTCTGCAGCTTTTATGGCCCGTCTATGGCTCTCTTACCCCCCCCCTCCATAACCCCTCCCTCGCTCACCCGTATGGGGATCTGCTCTGTCTCGCTCTCCTTCTGCGGGTTGCGGTACTTCTCGTAGAAGTCCCTCTTCTTCTTGCTCTCCCGGTCGTCCTTGCGCTCTCTCTTCTCGGCGGGTTCATCCGAGGCCTCGGGGGAGAGCAGTGGGGTGGGCTTGGCCGGCCTCTCCACCTCCAGGTGGTTCTCATTGGGGTTGAGCACCATCACACCGTAACCCTCCTGGAAGACAACACAACAACACACACACATTTGTGTCCACAGACTTTCCTCCGACTTGTAAATGTGTATGTGTGTATGTGTCTTAGCCAGTGAATAGCACTTGGTGAGTCCAAAGGCCATGTGTCTGTCACTTTTCAACTTCTAATCGATCCATCCATCACTTAACTCAAGTGTTAGGGCCGACACATACGTGTGGTACCTTTGAATTGGGATCAACTTCATATCCATTGTTTTAGCAACTTACTACCAAACACAAGAAAAATATGATCATGTACACAGCAATGAATGTTTCGTAATGTTAAGATGTGAAATTAATAACAGAAACTAAACGTTAATGCATAGAAATAAATTCAAATTGTTAAAATATGCTGTAAAATGTTTAAAAAAAAGTTCATGTGAATTGAAATAGGCAGAATCTATTGTGGTCTGGGGAAGTTTTCACAGGGCCTAAGTGACTTCTTCAACTCTGAAGTCATTTTTAATTAAGTGTGTTTATTATCCAAGCACTCTGAAACGAAAGGAGGAAACGGAGGGATTCCTGTTCCACTTTGGCTACACTTCACACACTCCCCTCTGTACGCACACACACACACACACACACACACACACACACACACACACACACACACACACACACACACACACACACACACACACACACACACACACACCCCCTCTGTACGTACACACACACACACACTCCCCCTCTGTACGTACACACACACACAGATCTGTCCTGTCAAAAAGGCTTTTTAGAAGACGAGTGTAGGAGTTAGAGAGGAAATGTTTTTCTGATTCCTCCCAGAGTCGCCATCAAGCACCCCGTCTACAGACGGCAGCACGTCTCCTCCTTTTAATGTGTGTTAACACAATGTGTCCCTCCTCCTTTTAATATGTGTTAACACAATGTGTCCCTCCTCCTTTTAATATGTGTTAACACAATGTGTCCCTCCTCCTTTTAATATGTGTTAACACAATGTGTCCCTCCTCCTTTTTAATATGTGTTAACACAATGTGTCCCTCCTCCTTTTAATATGTGTTAACACAATGTGTCCCTCCTCCTTTTAATGTGTGTTAACACAATGTGTCCCTCCTCCTTTTAATGTGTGTTAACACAATGTGTGTGTCCCTCCTCCTTTTAATATGTGTTAACACAATGTGTCCCTCCTCCTTTTAATATGTGTTAACACAATGTGTCCCTCCTCCTTTTAATATGTGTTAACACAATGTGTCCCTCCTCCTTTTAATGTGTGTTAACACAATGTGTCCCTCCTCCTTTTAATATGTGTTAACACAATGTGTCCCTCCTCCTTTTTAATGTGTGTTAACACAATGTGTCCCTCCTCCTTTTAATGTGTTAACACAATGTGTCCCTCCTCCTTTTAATGTGTTAACACAATGTGTCCCTCCTCCTTTTAATATGTGTTAACACAATGTGTCCCTCCTCCTTTTAATGTGTGTTAACACAATGTGTCCCTCCTCCTTTTAATATGTGATAACACAATGTGTCCCTCCTCCTTTTAATATGTGTTAACACAATGTGTCCCTCCTCCTTTTAATATGTGAAAACACAATGTGTCCCTCCTCCTTTTAATATGTGTTAACACAATGTGTCCCTCCTCCTTTTAATGTGTGTTAACACAATGTGTCCCTCCTCCTTTTTAATATGTGAAAACACAATGTGTCCCTCCTCCTTTTAATATGTGTTAACACAATGTGTCCCTCCTCCTTTTAATATGTGTTAACACAATGTGTCCCTCCTCCTTTTAATATGTGTTAACACAATGTGTCCCTCCTCCTTTTAATATGTGTTAACACAATGTGTCCCTCCTCCTTTTTAATGTGTTAACACAATGTGTCCCTCCTCCTTTTAATATGTGTTAACACAATGTGTCCCTCCTCCTTTTAATGTGTGTTAACACAATGTGTCCCTCCTCCTTTTTAATGTGTTAACACATTGTGTCCCTCCTCCTTTTTAATGTGTTAACACAATGTGTCCCTCCTCCTTTTAATATGTGTTAACACAATGTGTCCCTCCTCCTTTTAATATGTGTTAACACAATGTGTCCCTCCTCCTTTTAATATGTGTTAACACAATGTGTCCCTCCTCCTTTTAATATGTGTTAACACAATGTGTCCCTCCTCCTTTTAATATGTGTTAACACAATGTGTCCCTCCTCCTTTTAATGTGTGTTAACACAATGTGTCCCTCCTCCTTTTAATATGTGTTAACACAATGTGTCCCTCCTCCTTTTAATATGTGTTAACACAATGTGTCCCTCCTCCTTTTAATGTGTGTTAACACAATGTGTCCCTCCTCCTTTTTAATGTGTGTTAACACAATGTGTCCCTCCTCCTTTTAATATGTGTTAACACAATGTGTCCCTCCTCCTTTTAATGTGTTAACACAATGTGTCCCTCCTCCTTTTAATATGTGTTAACACAATGTGTGTGTCCCTCCTCCTTTTTAATGTGTGTTAACACAATGTGTCCCTCCTCCTTTTTAATGTGTGTTAACACAATGTGTCCCTCCTCCTTTTAATATGTGTTAACACAATGTGTCCCTCCTCCTTTTTAATATGTGTTAACACAATGTGTCCCTCCTCCTTTTAATATGTTTTAACACAATGTGTCCCTCCTCCTTTTTAATGTGTTAACACAATGTGTCCCTCCTCCTTTTAATGTGTGTTAACACAATGTGTCCCTCCTCCTTTTTAATGTGTTAACACAATGTGTCCCTCCTCCTTTTTAATGTGTTAACACAATGTGTCCCTCCTCCTTTTTAATGTGTTAACACAATGTGTCCCTCCTCCTTTTAATATGTGTTAACACAATGTGTCCCTCCTCCTTTTTAATGTGTTAACACAATGTGTCCCTCCTCCTTTTAATATATGTTAACACAATGTGTGTGTCCCTCCTCCTTTTAATATGTGTTAACACAATGTGTCCCTCCACCTTTTAATATGTGTTAACACAATGTGTGTGTCCCTCCTCCTTTTTAATGTGTTAACACAATGTGTCCCTCCTCCTTTTTAATGTGTTAACACAATGTGTCCCTCCTCCTTTTAATATATGTTAACACAATGTGTGTGTCCCTCCTCCTTTTAATATGTGTTAACACAATGTGTCCCTCCACCTTTTAATATGTGTTAACACAATGTGTCCCTCCTCCTTTTAATGTGTTAACACAATGTGTCCCTCCTCCTTTTTAATGTGTTAACACAATGTGTCCCTCCTCCTTTTAATATATGTTAACACAATGTGTGTGTCCCTCCTCCTTTTAATATGTGTTAACACAATGTGTCCCTCCACCTTTTAATATGTGTTAACACAATGTGTGTGTCCCTCCTCCTTTTAATGTGTTAACACAATGTGTGTGTCCCTCCTCCTTTTAATGTGTTAACACAATGTGTCCCTCCTCCTTTTAATGTGTGTTAACACAAGGTGTGTGTCCCTCCTCCTTTTAATGTGTGTTAACACAATGTGTGTGTCCCTCCTCCTTTTAATGTGTGTTAACACAATGTGTCCCTCCTCCTTTTAATGTGTTAACACAATGTGTCCCTCCTCCTTTTAATGTGTGTTAACACAATGTGTCCCTCCTCCTTTTTAATGTGTTAACACAATGTGTGTGTCCCTCCTCCTTTTAATGTGTTAACACAGTGTGTGTCCCTCCTCCTTTTAATGTGTGTTAACACAATGTGTCCTCCTCCTTTTAATATGTGTTAACACAATGTGTCCCTCCTCCTTTTAATGTGTGTTAACACAATGTGTCCCTCCTCCTTTTAATATGTGTTAACACAATGTGTCCCTCCTCCTTTTAATATGTGTTAACACAATGTGTGTCCCTCCTCCTTTTAATGTGTTAACACAGTGTGTGTCCCTCCTCCTTTTAATGTGTGTTAACACAATGTGTCCGTCCTCCTTTTAATATGTGTTAACACAATGTGTCCCTCCTCCTTTTAATGTGTGTTAACACAATGTGTCCCTCCTCCTTTTAATATGTGTTAACACAATGTGTGTGTCCCTCCTCCTTTTAATATGTGTTAACACAATGTGTCCCTCCTCCTTTTAATGTGTGTTAACACAATGTGTCCCTCCTCCTTTTAATATGTGTTAACACAATGTGTGTCCCTCCTCCTTTTAATGTGTGTTAACACAATGTGTCCCTCCTCCTTTTAATATGTGTTAACACAATGTGTCCCTCCTCCTTTTAATATGTGTTAACACAATGTGTGTCCCTCCTCCTTTTAATATGTGTTAACACAATGTGTCCCTCCTCCTTTTAATATGTGTTAACACAATGTGTCCCTCCTCCTTTTAATATGTGTTAACACAATGTGTCCCTCCTCCTTTTAATATGTGTTAACACAATGTGTCCCTCCTCCTTTTAATGTGTTAACACAATGTGTCCCTCCTCCTTTTAATGTGTTAACACAATGTGTCCCTCCTAACCTTCCTCCTTTTAATATGTGTTAACACAATGTGTCCCTCCTCCTTTTAATATGTGTTAACACAATGTGTCCCTCCTCCTTTTAATATGTGTTAACACAATGTGTGTGTCCCTCCTCCTTTTAATATGTGTTAACACAATGTGTCCCTCCTCCTTTTAATTAATGTGTTAACACAATGTGTCCCTCCTCCTTTTAATATGTGTTAACACAATGTGTGTGTCCCTCCTCCTTTTAATGTGTGTTAACACAATGTGTCCCTCCTCCTTTTAATATGTGTTAACACAATGTGTCCCTCCTCCTTTTAATATGTGTTAACACAATGTGTGTCCCTCCTCCTTTTAATATGTGTTAACACAATGTGTCCCTCCTCCTTTTAATATGTGTTAACACAATGTGTCCCTCCTCCTTTTAATGTGTTAACACAATGTGTCCCTCCTCCTTTTAATATATGTTAACACAATGTGTGTCCCTCCTCCTTTTAATGTGTGTTAACACAATGTGTCCCTCCTCCTTTTAATGTGTTAACACAATGTGTCCCTCCTCCTTTTAATATGTGTTAACACAATGTGTCCCTCCTCCTTTTAATATGTGTTAACACAGTGTGTGTCCCTCCTCCTTTTAATATGTGTTAACACAATGTGTCCCTCCTCCTTTTAATATGTGTTAACACAATGTGTCCCTCCTCCTTTTAATATATGTTAACACAATGTGTCCCTCCTCCTTTTAATATGTGTTAACACAATGTGTCCCTCCTCCTTTTAATATGTGTTAACACATGTGTCCCTCCTCCTTTTAATATGTGTGTCCCTCCTCCTTTTAATGTGTTAACACAATGTGTCCCTCCCTTTTAATATGTGTTAACACAATGTGTCCCTCCTCCTTTTAATGTGTGTTAACACAATGTGTCCCTCCTCCTTTTAATGTGTTAACACAATGTGTCCCTCCTCCTTTTAATATGTGTTAACACAATGTGTCCCTCCTCCTTTTAATATGTGTTAACACAATGTGTGTGTCCCTCCACCTTTTAATATGTGTTAACACAATGTGTCCCTCCTCCTTTTAATATGTGTTAACACAATGTGTCCCTCCTCCTTTTAATATGTGTTAACACAATGTGTCCCTCCTCCTTTTAATATGTGTTAACACAATGTGTCCCTCCTCCTTTTAATATGTGTTAACACAATGTGTCCCTCCTCCTTTTAATGTGTTAACACAATGTGTCCCTCCTTCTTTTAATATGTGTTAACACAATGTGTGTGTCCCTCCTCCTTTTAATGTGTTAACACAATGTGTCCCTCCTCCTTTTAATGTGTTAACACAATGTGTCCCTCCTCCTTTTAATATGTGTTAACACAATGTGTCCCTCCTCCTTTTAATATGTGTTAACACAATGTGTCCCTCCTCCTTTTAATATGTGTTAACACAATGTGTGTCCCTCCTCCTTTTAATATGTGTTAACACAATGTGTGTGTCCCTCCTCCTTTTAATATGTGTTAACACAATGTGTCCCTCCTCCTTTTAATATGTGTAACACAATGTGTCCCTCCTCCTTTTAATATGTGTTAACACAATGTGTCCCTCCTCCTTTTAATGTGTTAACACAATGTGTCCCTCCTCCTTTTAATATGTGTTAACACAATGTGTCCCTCCTCCTTTTAATGTGTTAACACAATGTGTCCCTCCTCCTTTTAATGTGTTAACACAATGTGTGTGTCCCTCCTCCTTTTTTTAATGTGTTAACACAATGTGTCCCTCCTCCTTTTAATGTGTTAACACAATGTGTGTGTCCTCCTCCTTTTAATGTGTTAACACAATGTGTGTCCCTCCTCCTTTTAATGTGTTAACACAATGTGTGTGTCCCTCCTCCTTTTAATGTGTTAACACAATGTGTGTGTCCCTCCTCCTTTTAATGTGTTAACACAATGTGTGTGTCCCTCCTCCTTTTAATGTGTTACACAATGTGTGTGTCCCTCCTCCTTTTAATGTGTGTGTCCCTCCTCCTTTTAATGTGTTAACACAATGTGTGTGTCCCTCCTCCTTTTAATGTGTTTTTTTAATGTGTTAACACAATGTGTGTGTCCCTCCTCCTCCTTTTAATGTGTTAACACAATGTGTGTCCCTCCTCCTTTTAATGTTAACACAATGTGTGTGTCCCTCCTCCTTTTAATGTGTTAACACAATGTGTGTCCCTCCTCCTTTTAATGTGTTAACACAATGTGTGTCCCTCCTCCTTTTAATGTGTTAACACAATGTGTGTGTCCCTCCTCCTTTTAATGTGTTAACACAATGTGTCCCTCCTCCTTTTAATGTGTTAACACAATGTGTGTGTCCCTCCTCCTTTTAATGTGTTAACACAATGTGTCCCTCCTCCTTTTAATGTGTTAACACAATGTGTCCCTCCTCCTTTTATATGTGTTAACACAATGTGTCCCTCCTCCTTTTAATATGTGTTAACACAATGTGTGTGTCCCTCCTCCTTTTAATGTGTTAACACAATGTGTCCCTCCTCCTTTTAATATGTGTTAACACAATGTGTCCCTCCTCCTTTTAATGTGTTAACACAATGTGTCCCTCCTCCTTTTTAATGTGTTAACACATTGTGTCCCTCCTCCTTTTTAATGTGTTAACACATTGTGTCCCTCCTCCTTTTTAATGTGTTAACACAATGTGTCCCTCCTCCTTTTAATATGTGTTAACACAATGTGTCCCTCCTCCTTTTAATATGTGTTAACACAATGTGTCCCTCCTCCTTTTAATATGTGTTAACACAATGTGTCCCTCCTCCTTTTAATATGTGTTAACACAATGTGTCCCTCCTCCTTTTAATATGTGTTAACACAATGTGTCCCTCCTCCTTTTAATATGTGTTAACACAATGTGTCCCTCCTCCTTTTAATATGTGTTAACACAATGTGTCCCTCCTCCTTTTTAATGTGTGTTAACACAATGTGTCCCTCCTCCTTTTAATGTGTTAACACAATGTGTCCCTCCTCCTTTTAATGTGTTAACACAATGTGTCCCTCCTCCTTTTAATATGTGTTAACACAATGTGTGTCCCTCCTCCTTTTAATATGTGTTAACACAATGTGTGTGTCCCTCCTCCTTTTAATGTGTAAACACAATGTGTCCCTCCTCCTTTTAATATGTGTTAACACAATGTGTCCCTCCTCCTTTTAATATGTGTTAACACAATGTGTCCCTCCTCCTTTTAATATGTGTTAACACAATGTGTCCCTCCTCCTTTTAATATGTGTTAACACAATGTGTCCCTCCTCCTTTTAATGTGTTAACACAATGTGTCCCTCCTCCTTTAATATGTGTTAACACAATGTGTCCCTCCTCCTTTTAATGTGTGTTAACACAATGTGTCCCTCCTCCTTTTAATGTGTTAACACAATGTGTGTGTCCCTCCTCCTTTTAATGTGTTAACACAATGTGTCCCTCCTCCTTTTAATGTGTTAACACAATGTGTGTGTCCCTCCTCCTTTTAATGTGTTAACACAATGTGTGTGTCCCTCCTCCTTTTAATGTGTAACACATGTGTGTGTCCCTCCTCCTTTTGTGTTAACACAATGTGTGTGTCCCTCCTCCTTTTAATGTGTTAACACAATGTGTGTGTCCCTCCTCCTTTTAATGTGTTAACACAATGTGTGTGTCCCTCCTCCTTTTAATGTGTTAACACAATGTGTGTGTCCCTCCTCCTTTTAATGTGTTAACACAATGTGTCCCTCCTCCTTTTAATGTGTCCCTCCTCCTTTTAATGTGTTAACACAATGTGTGTGTCCCTCCTCCTTTTAAATGTGTTAACACAATGTGTCCCTCCTCCTTTTAATGTGTTAACACAATGTGTGTGTCCCTCCTCCTTTTAATGTTAACACAATGTGTCCCTCCTCCTTTTAATGTGTTAACACAATGTGTGTGTCCCTCCTCCTTTTAATGTGTTAACACAATGTGTCCCTCCTCCTTTTAATGTGTTAACACAATGTGTCCCTCCTCCTTTTAATATGTGTTAACACAAGGTGTGTGTCTCTCCTCCTTTTAATGTGTTAACACAATGTGTCCCTCCTCCTTTTAATATGTGTTAACACAATGTGTGTGTCCCTCCTCCTTTTAATGTGTAAACACAATGTGTCCCTCCTCCTTTTAATATGTGTTAACACAATGTGTCCCTCCTCCTTTTAATATGTGTTAACACAATGTGTGTGTCCCTCCTCCTTTTAATGTGTTAACACAATGTGTCCCTCCTCCTTTTAATATGTGTTAACACAATGTGTCCCTCCTCCTTTTAATATGTGTTAACACAATGTGTGTCCCTCCTCCTTTTAATATGTGTTAACACAATGTGTGTGTCCCTCCTCCTTTTAATGTGTTAAACACAATGTGTCCCTCCTCCTTTTAATATGTGTTAACACAATGTGTGTCCCTCCTCCTTTTAATGTGTTAACACAATGTGTCCCTCCTCCTTTTAATATGTGTTAACACAATGTGTCCCTCCTCCTTTTAATATGTGTTAACACAATGTGTGTCCCTCCTCCTTTTAATATGTGTTAACACAATGTGTCCCTCCTCCTTTTAATGTGTGTTAACACAATGTGTCCCTCCTCCTTTTAATATGTGTTAACACAATGTGTCCCTCCTCCTTTTAATGTGTTAACACAATGTGTCCCTCCTCTTTTAATATGTGTTAACACAATGTGTCCCTCCTCCTTTTAATGTGTGTTAACACAATGTGTCCCTCCTCCTTTTAATGTGTTAACACAATGTGTCCCTCCTCCTTTTAATATGTGTTAACACAATGTGTCCCTCCTCCTTTTAATATGTGTTAACACAGTGTGTGTCCCTCCTCCTTTTAATATGTGTTTACACAATGTGTCCCTCCTCCTTTTAATATGTGTTAACACAATGTGTCCCTCCTCCTTTTAATATATGTGAACACAATGTGTCCCTCCTCCTTTTAATATGTGTTAACACAATGTGTCCCTCCTCCTTTTAATATGTGTTAACACAATGTGTCCCTCCTCCTTTTAATGTGTTAACACAATGTGTCCCTCCTTCTTTTAATATGTGTTAACACAATGTGTCCCTCCTCCTTTTAATGTGTGTTAACACAATGTGTCCCTCCTCCTTTTAATGTGTTAACACAATGTGTCCCTCCTCCTTTTAATATGTGTTAACACAATGTGTCCCTCCTCCTTTTAATATGTGTTAACACAATGTGTGTGTCCCTCCTCCTTTTAATATGTGTTAACACAATGTGTCCCTCCTCCTTTTAATATGTGTTAACACAATGTGTGTGTCCCTCCTCCTTTTAATATGTGTTAACACAATGTGTCCCTCCTCCTTTTAATATGTGTTAACACAATGTGTCCCTCCTCCTTTTAATATGTGTTAACACAATGTGTCCCTCCTCCTTTTAATGTGTTAACACAATGTGTCCCTCCTTCTTTTAATATGTGTTAACACAATGTGTCCCTCCTCCTTTTAATGTGTGTTAACACAATGTGTCCCTCCTCCTTTTAATGTGTTAACACAATGTGTGTGTCCCTCCTCCTTTTAATGTGTTAACACAATGTGTCCCTCCTCCTTTTAATGTGTTAACACAATGTGTGTGTCCCTCCTCCTTTTAATGTGTTAACACAATGTGTGTGTCCCTCCTCCTTTTAATGTGTTAACACAATGTGTGTGTCCCTCCTCCTTTTAATGTGTTAACACAATGTGTGTGTCCCTCCTCCTTTTAATGTGTTAACACAATGTGTGTCCCTCCTCCTTTTAATGTGTTAACACAATGTGTGTGTCCCTCCTCCTTTTAATGTGTTAACACAATGTGTGTGTCCCTCCTCCTTTTAATGTGTGTTAACACAATGTGTCCCTCCTCCTTTTAATGTGTTAACACAATGTGTCCCTCCTCCTTTTAATGTGTTAACACAATGTGTCCCTCCTCCTTTTAATGTGTTAACACAATGTGTGTGTCCCTCCTCCTTTTAATGTGTGTTAACACAATGTGTCCCTCCTCCTTTTAATGTGTTAACACAATGTGTGTGTCCCTCCTCCTTTTAATGTGTTAACACAATGTGTCCCTCCTCCTTTTAATGTGTTAACACAATGTGTCCCTCCTCCTTTTAATATGTGTTAACACAAGGTGTGTGTCTCTCCTCCTTTTAATGTGTGTTAACACAATGTGTGTGTCCCTCCTCCTTTTAATGTGTGTTAACACAATGTGTCCCTCCTCCTTTTAATGTGTTAACACAATGTGTCCCTCCTCCTTTTAATGTGTTAACACAATGTGTCCCTCCTCCTTTTAATGTGTTAACACAATGTGTCCCTCCTCCTTTTAATGTGTTAACACAATGTGTCCCTCCTCCTTTTAATATGTGTTAACACAATGTGTGTGTCCCTCCTCCTTTTAATATATGTTAACACAATGTGTCCCTCCTCCTTTTAATGTGTGTTAACACAATGTGTCCCTCCTCCTTTTAATGTGTTAACACAATGTGTCCCTCCTCCTTTTAATATGTGTTAACACAATGTGTCCCTCCTCCTTTTAATATGTGTTAACACAGTGTGTGTCCCTCCTCCTTTTAATATGTGTTTACACAATGTGTCCCTCCTCCTTTTAATATGTGTTAACACAATGTGTCCCTCCTCCTTTTAATATATGTGAACACAATGTGTCCCTCCTCCTTTTAATATGTGTTAACACAATGTGTCCCTCCTCCTTTTAATATGTGTTAACACAATGTGTCCCTCCTCCTTTTAATGTGTTAACACAATGTGTCCCTCCTTCTTTTAATATGTGTTAACACAATGTGTCCCTCCTCCTTTTAATGTGTGTTAACACAATGTGTCCCTCCTCCTTTTAATGTGTTAACACAATGTGTCCCTCCTTCTTTTAATATGTGTTAACACAATGTGTCCCTCCTCCTTTTAATGTGTTAACACAATGTGTGTGTCCCTCCTCCTTTTAATATGTGTTAACACAATGTGTTAACACAATGTGTGTCCCTCCTCCTTTTAATATGTGTTAACACAATGTGTGTGTCCCTCCTCCTTTTAATATGTGTTAACACAATGTGTCCCTCCTCCTTTTAATATGTGTTAACACAATGTGTCCCTCCTCCTTTTAATATGTGTTAACACAATGTGTCCCTCCTCCTTTTAATGTGTTAACACAATGTGTCCCTCCTTCTTTTAATATGTGTTAACACAATGTGTCCCTCCTCCTTTTAATGTGTGTTAACACAATGTGTCCCTCCTCCTTTTAATGTGTTAACACAATGTGTGTGTCCCTCCTCCTTTTAATGTGTTAACACAATGTGTCCCTCCTCCTTTTAATGTGTTAACACAATGTGTGTGTCCCTCCTCCTTTTAATGTGTTAACACAATGTGTGTGTCCCTCCTCCTTTTAATGTGTTAACACAATGTGTGTGTCCCTCCTCCTTTTAATATGTGTTAACACAATGTGTGTGTCCCTCCTCCTTTTAATGTGTGTTAACACAATGTGTGTGTTCCTCCTCCTTTTAATGTGTTAACACAATGTGTCCCTCCTCCTTTTAATGTGTTAACACAATGTGTCCCTCCTCCTTTTAATGTGTTAACACAATGTGTGTGTCCCTCCTCCTTTTAATGTGTTAACACAATGTGTCCCTCCTCCTTTTTAATGTGTTAACACAATGTGTGGGTCCCTCCTCCTTTTAATGTGTGTTAACACAATGTGTCCCTCCTCCTTTTTAATGTGTTAACACAATGTGTGTGTCCCTCCTCCTTTTAATGTGTTAACACAATGTGTCCCTCCTCCTTTTAATGTGTTAACACAATGTGTGTGTCCCTCCTCCTTTTAATATGTGTTAACACAATGTGTGTGTCCCTCCTCCTTTTAATGTGTGTTAACACAATGTGTCCCTCCTCCTTTTAATATGTGTTAACACAATGTGTGTGTCCCTCCTCCTTTTAATGTGTAAACACAATGTGTCCCTCCTCCTTTTAATATGTGTTAACACAATGTGTCCCTCCTCCTTTTAATGTGTGTTAACACAATGTGTCCCTCCTCCTTTTAATGTGTGTTAACACAATGTGTGTGTCCCTCCTCCTTTTAATGTGTTAACACAATGTGTCCCTCCTCCTTTTAATATGTGTTAACACAATGTGTCCCTCCTCCTTTTAATATGTGTTAACACAATGTGTCCCTCCTCCTTTTAATGTGTGTTAACACAATGTGTCCCTCCTCCTTTTAATGTGTTAACACAATGTGTGTGTCCCTCCTCCTTTTAATATGTGTTAACACAATGTGTCCCTCCTCCTTTTAATGTGTGTTAACACAATGTGTCCCTCCTCCTTTTAATGTGTTAACACAATGTGTGTGTCCCTCCTCCTTTTAATGTGTTAACACAATGTGTGTGTCCCTCCTCCTTTTAATGTGTAAACACAATGTGTCCCTCCTCCTTTTAATATGTGTTAACACAATGTGTCCCTCCTCCTTTTAATGTGTTAACACAATGTGTCCCTCCTCCTTTTAATATGTGTTAACACAATGTGTGTGTCCCTCCTCCTTTTAATATGTGTTAACACAATGTGTGTGTCCCTCCTCCTTTTAATGTGTGTTAACACAATGTGTCCCTCCTCCTTTTAATGTGTTAACACAATGTGTGTGTCCCTCCTCCTTTTAATGTGTAAACACAATGTGTCCCTCCTCCTTTTAATGTGTGTTAACACAATGTGTGTGTCCCTCCTCCTTTTAATGTGTAAACACAATGTGTCCCTCCTCCTTTTAATATGTGTTAACACAATGTGTGTGTCCCTCCTCCTTTTAATGTGTTAACACAATGTGTCCCTCCTCCTTTTAATATGTGTTAACACAATGTGTGTGTCCCTCCTCCTTTTAATATGTGTTAACACAATGTGTGTGTCCCTCCTCCTTTTAATGTGTAAACACAATGTGTCCCTCCTCCTTTTAATATGTGTTAACACAATGTGTGTCCCTCCTCCTTTTAAATGTGTTAACACAATGTGTCCCTCCTCCTTTTAATATGTGTTAACACAGTGTGTCCCTCCTCCTTTTAATATGTGTTAACACAATGTGTGTGTCCCTCCTCCTTTTAATGTGTTAAACACAATGTGTCCCTCCTCCTTTTAATATGTGTTAACACAATGTGTGTCCCTCCTCCTTTTAATGTGTTAACACAATGTGTCCCTCCTCCTTTTAATATGTGTTAACACAATGTGTGTCCCTCCTCCTTTTAATATGTGTTAACACAATGTGTGTCCCTCCTCCTTTTAATATGTGTTAACACAATGTGTGTGTCCCTCCTCCTTTTAATGTGTGTTAACACAATGTGTCCCTCCTCCTTTTAATATATGTTAACACAATGTGTCCCTCCTCCTTTTAATATGTGTTAACACAATGTGTCCCTCCTCCTTTTAATATATGTTAACACAATGTGTGTGTCCCTCCTCCTTTTAATGTGTGTTAACACAATGTGTCCCTCCTCCCTTTTAATGTGTTAACACAATGTGTGTCCCTCCTCCTTTTAATATGTGTTAACACAATGTGTGTGTTCCTCCTCCTTTTAATGTGTTAACACAGTGTGTGTCCCTCCTCCTTTTAATGTGTGTTAACACAATGTGTCCGTCCTCCTTTTAATATGTGTTAACACAATGTGTCCCTCCTCCTTTTAATATGTGTTAACACAATGTGTCCCTCCTCCTTTTAATGTGTTAACACAATGTGTCCCTCCTTCTTTTAATATGTGTTAACACAATGTGTGTGTCCCTCCTCCTTTTAATGTGTTAACACAATGTGTCCCTCCTCCTTTTAATGTGTAAACACAATGTGTCCCTCCTCCTTTTAATATGTGTTAACACAATGTGTGTGTCCCTCCTCCTTTTAATGTGTAAACACAATGTGTCCCTCCTCCTTTTAATATGTGTTAACACAATGTGTGTGTCCCTCCTCCTTTTAATATGTGTTAACACAATGTGTGTGTCCCTCCTCCTTTTAATATGTGTTAACACAATGTGTGTGTCCCTCCTCCTTTTAATGTGTGTTAACACAATGTGTGTGTCCCTCCTCCTTTTAATGTGTAAACACAATGTGTCCCTCCTCCTTTTAATGTGTGTTAACACAATGTGTGTCCCTCCTCCTTTTAATGTGTAAACACAATGTGTCCCTCCTCCTTTTAATATGTGTTAACACAATGTGTGTGTCCCTCCTCCTTTTAATGTGTTAACACAATGTGTCCCTCCTCCTTTTAATATGTGTTAACACAATGTGTGTGTCCCTCCTCCTTTTAATATGTGTTAACACAATGTGTGTGTCCCTCCTCCTTTTAATGTGTAAACACAATGTGTCCCTCCTCCTTTTAATATGTGTTAACACAATGTGTGTCCCTCCTCCTTTTAATGTGTGTTAACACAATGTGTCCCTCCTCCTTTTAATATGTGTTAACACAATGTGTGTCCCTCCTCCTTTTAATATGTGTTAACACAATGTGTGTGTCCCTCCTCCTTTTAATGTGTAAACACAATGTGTCCTCCTCCTTTTAATATGTGTTAACACAATGTGTGTCCCTCCTCCTTTTAATGTGTTAACACAATGTGTCCCTCCTCCTTTTAATATGTGTTAACACAATGTGTGTCCCTCCTCCTTTTAATATGTGTTAACACAATGTGTGTCCCTCCTCCTTTTAATATGTGTTAACACAATGTGTGTGTCCCTCCTCCTTTTAATGTGTGTTAACACAATGTGTGTGTCCCTCCTCCTTTTAATATATGTTAACACAATGTGTGTGTCCCTCCTCCTTTTAATATGTGTTAACACAATGTGTCCCTCCTCCTTTTAATATATGTTAACACAATGTGTGTGTCCCTCCTCCTTTTAATGTGTGTTAACACAATGTGTCCCTCCTCCTTTTAATGTGTTAACACAATGTGTGTCCCTCCTCCTTTTAATATGTGTTAACACAATGTGTGTGTTCCTCCTCCTTTTAATGTGTTAACACAGTGTGTGTCCCTCCTCCTTTTAATGTGTGTTAACACAATGTGTCCTCCTCCTTTTAATATGTGTTAACACAATGTGTCCCTCCTCCTTTTAATATGTGTTAACACAATGTGTCCCTCCTCCTTTTAATATGTGTTAACACAATGTGTCCCTCCTCCTTTTAATGTGTTAACACAATGTGTCCCTCCTTCTTTTAATATGTGTTAACACAATGTGTCCCTCCTCCTTTTAATATGTGTTAACACAATGTGTCCCTCCTCCTTTTAATGTGTGTTAACACAATGTGTCCCTCCTCCTTTTAATATGTGTTAACACAATGTGTCCCTCCTCCTTTTAATATGTGTTAACACAATGTGTGTGTCCCTCCTCCTTTTAATAATGTGTTAACACAATGTGTCCCTCCTCCTTTTAATATGTGTTAACACAATGTGTCCCTCCTCCTTTTAATATGTGTTAACACAATGTGTCCCTCCTCCTTTTAATATGTGTTAACACAATGTGTCCCTCCTCCTTTTAATGTGTGTTAACACAATGTGTCCCTCCTCCTTTTAATATGTGTTAACACAATGTGTCCCTCCTCCTTTTAATATGTGTTAACACATTGTGTCCCTCCTCCTTTTAATGTGTGTTAACACAATGTGTCCCTCCTCCTTTTAATGTGTGTTAACACAATGTGTCCCTCCTCCTTTTAATGTGTGTTAACACAATGTGTCCCTCCTCCTTTTAATGTGTTAACACAATGTGTCCCTCCTCCTTTTAATGTGTGTTAACACAATGTGTGTGTCCCTCCTCCTTTTAATATGTGTTAACACAATGTGTCCCTCCTCCTTTTAATGTGTGTTAACACAATGTGTGTGTCCCTCCTCCTTTTAATATGTGTTAACACATTGTGTCCCTCCTCCTTTTAATGTGTGTTAACACAATGTGTCCCTCCTCCTTTTAATGTGTGTTAACACAATGTGTCCCTCCTCCTTTTAATATGTGTTAACACAATGTGTCCCTCCTCCTTTTAATATGTGTTAACACAATGTGTCCCTCCTCCTTTTAATATGTGTTAACACAATGTGTCCCTCCTCCTTTTAATATGTGTTAACGCAATGTGTCCCTCCTCCTTTTAATATGTGTTAACGCATTGTGTCCCTCCTCCTTTTAATGTGTGTTAACACATTGTGTCCCTCCTCCTTTTAATGTGTGTTAACACAATGTGTCCCTCCTCCTTTTAATATGTGTTAACACAATGTGTCCCTCCTCCTTTTAATGTGTGTTAACACAATGTGTCCCTCCTCCTTTTAATATGTGTTAACACAATGTGTCCCTCCTCCTTTTAATATGTGTTAACACAATGTGTGTGTCCCTCCTCCTTTTAATGTGTGTTAACACAATGTGTCCCTCCTCCTTTTAATATGTGTTAACACAATGTGTCCCTCCTCCTTTTAATATGTTTTAACACAATGTGTGTGTCCCTCCTCCTTTTAATGTGTGTTAACACAATGTGTCCCTCCTCCTTTTAATGTGTGTTAACACAATGTGTCCTCCTCCTTTTAATATGTGTTAACACAATGTGTCCCTCCTCCTTTTAATATGTTTTAACACAATGTGTGTGTCCCTCCTCCTTTTAATATGTGTTAACACAATGTGTCCCTCCTCCTTTTAATATGTGTTAACACAATGTGTCCCTCCTCCTTTTAATATGTGTTAACACAATGTGTCCCTCCTCCTTTTAATATGTTTTAACACAATGTGTGTGTCCCTCCTCCTTTTAATGTGTGTTAACACAATGTGTCCCTCCTCCTTTTAATATGTGTTAACACAATGTGTCCCTCCTCCTTTTAATATGTGTTAACACAATGTGTGTGTCCCTCCTCCTTTTAATGTGTTAACACAATGTGTCCCTCCTCCTTTTAATGTGTGTTAACACAATGTGTCCCTCCTCCTTTTAATATGTGTTAACACAATGTGTCCCTCATCCTTTTAATGTGTGTTAACACAATGTGTCCCTCCTCCTTTTAATGTGTTAACACAATGTGTGTCCTCCTCCTTTTAATATGTGTTAACACAATGTGTGTGTCCCTCCTCCTTTTAATGTGTTAACACAATGTGTCCCTCCTCCTTTTAATATGTGTTAACACAATGTGTGTCCCTCCTCCTTTTAATGTGTTAACACAATGTGTCCCTCCTCCTTTTAATATGTGTTAACACAATGTGTGTCCCTCCTCCTTTTAATGTGTTAACACAATGTGTGTGTCCCTCCTCCTTTTAATGTGTTAACACAATGTGTGTGTCCTCCTCCTTTTAATGTGTTAACACAATGTGTGTGTCCCTCCTCCTTTTAATGTGTTAACACAATGTGTCCCTCCTCCTTTTAATGTGTTAACACAATGTGTGTGTCCCTCCTCCTTTTAATGTGTAAACACAATGTGTGTGTCCCTCCTCCTTTTAATGTGTTAACACAATGTGTGTGTCCCTCCTCCTTTTAATGTGTTAACACAATGTGTGTGTCCCTCCTCCTTTTAATGTGTTAACACAATGTGTGTGTCCTCCTCCTTTTAATGTGTTAACACATGTGTCCCTCCTCCTTTTAATGTGTTAACACAATGTGTGTGTCCCTCCTCCTTTTAATGTGTTAACACAATGTGTGTGTCCTCCTCCTTTTAATGTGTTAACACAATGTGTGTCCCTCCTCCTTTTAATGTGTTAACACAATGTGTGTCCCTCCTCCTTTTAATATGTGTTAACACATGTGTGTGTCCCTCCTCCTTTTAATGTGTTAACACAATGTGTCCCTCCTCCTTTTAATATGTGTTAACACAATGTGTCCCTCCTCCTTTTAATATGTGTTAACACATGTGTGTCCCTCCTCCTTTTAATATGTGTTAACACAATGTGTGTCCCTCCTCCTTTTAATGTGTGTTAACACAATGTGTCCCTCCTCCTTTTAATGTGTTAACACAATGTGTCCCTCCTCCTTTTAATGTGTGTTAACACAATGTGTCCCTCCTCCTTTTAATATGTGTTAACACAATGTGTGTGTCCCTCCTCCTTTTAATATATGTTAACACAATGTGTCCCTCCTCCTTTTAATATGTGTTAACACAATGTGTCCCTCCTCCTTTTAATATGTGTTAACACAATGTGTGTGTCCCTCCTCCTTTTAATGTGTGTTAACACAATGTGTCCCTCCTCCTTTTAATATATGTTAACACAATGTGTGTGTCCCTCCTCCTTTTAATATGTGTTAACACAATGTGTCCCTCCTCCTTTTAATATATGTTAACACAATGTGTGTGTCCCTCCTCCTTTTAATGTGTGTTAACACAATGTGTGTGTCCCTCCTCCTTTTAATATATGTTAACACAATGTGTGTGTCCCTCCTCCTTTTAATATGTGTTAACACAATGTGTGTGTCCCTCCTCCTTTTAATGTGTGTTAACACAATGTGTCCCTCCTCCTTTTTAATGTGTTAACACAATGTGTGTGTCCCTCCTCCTTTTAATATGTGTTAACACAATGTGTGTGTTCCTCCTCCTTTTAATGTGTTAACACAGTGTGTGTCCCTCCTCCTTTTAATGTGTGTTAACACAATGTGTCCGTCCTCCTTTTAATATGTGTTAACACAATGTGTCCCTCCTCCTTTTAATATGTGTTAACACAATGTGTCCCTCCTCCTTTTAATATGTGTTAACACAATGTGTCCCTCCTCCTTTTAATGTGTTAACACAATGTGTCCCTCCTTCTTTTAATATGTGTTAACACAATGTGTCCCTCCTCCTTTTAATGTGTGTTAACACAATGTGTCCCTCCTCCTTTTAATATGTGTTAACACAATGTGTCCCTCCTCCTTTTAATATGTGTTAACACAATGTGTGTGTCCCTCCTCCTTTTAATGTGTGTTAACACAATGTGTCCCTCCTCCTTTTAATATGTGTTAACACAATGTGTCCCTCCTCCTTTTAATATGTGTTAACACAATGTGTCCCTCCTCCTTTTAATATGTGTTAACACAATGTGTCCCTCCTCCTTTTAATGTGTGTTAACACAATGTGTCCCTCCTCCTTTTAATATGTGTTAACACAATGTGTCCCTCCTCCTTTTAATATGTGTTAACACATTGTGTCCCTCCTCCTTTTAATGTGTGTTAACACAATGTGTCCCTCCTCCTTTTAATGTGTGTTAACACAATGTGTCCCTCCTCCTTTTAATGTGTGTTAACACAATGTGTCCCTCCTCCTTTTAATGTGTTAACACAATGTGTCCCTCCTCCTTTTAATGTGTGTTAACACAATGTGTGTGTCCCTCCTCCTTTTAATATGTGTTAACACAATGTGTCCCTCCTCCTTTTAATGTGTGTTAACACAATGTGTGTGTCCCTCCTCCTTTTAATATGTGTTAACACATTGTGTCCCTCCTCCTTTTAATGTGTGTTAACACAATGTGTCCCTCCTCCTTTTAATGTGTGTTAACACAATGTGTCCCTCCTCCTTTTAATATGTGTTAACACAATGTGTCCCTCCTCCTTTTAATATGTGTTAACACAATGTGTCCCTCCTCCTTTTATATGTGTTAACACAATGTGTCCCTCCTCCTTTTAATGTGTGTTAACACAATGTGTCCCTCCTCCTTTTAATATGTGTTAACACAATGTGTCCCTCCTCCTTTTAATATGTGTTAACACATTGTGTCCCTCCTCCTTTTAATGTGTGTTAACACATTGTGTCCCTCCTCCTTTTAATGTGTGTTAACACAATGTGTCCCTCCTCCTTTTAATATGTGTTAACACAATGTGTCCCTCCTCCTTTTAATGTGTGTTAACACAATGTGTCCCTCCTCCTTTTAATATGTGTTAACACAATGTGTCCCTCCTCCTTTTAATATGTGTTAACACAATGTGTGTGTCCCTCCTCCTTTTAATGTGTGTTAACACAATGTGTCCCTCCTCCTTTTAATATGTGTTAACACAATGTGTCCCTCCTCCTTTTAATATGTGTTAACACAATGTGTCCCTCCTCCTTTTAATATGTTTTAACACAATGTGTGTGTCCCTCCTCCTTTTAATGTGTGTTAACACAATGTGTCCTCCTCCTTTTAATGTGTGTTAACACAATGTGTCCCTCCTCCTTTTAATATGTGTTAACACAATGTGTCCCTCCTCCTTTTAATATGTTTTAACACAATGTGTGTGTCCCTCCTCCTTTTAATATGTGTTAACACAATGTGTCCCTCCTCCTTTTAATATGTGTTAACACAATGTGTCCCTCCTCCTTTTAATATGTGTTAACACAATGTGTCCCTCCTCCTTTTAATATGTTTTAACACCATGTGTGTGTCCCTCCTCCTTTTAATGTGTGTTAACACAATGTG
Organism: Oncorhynchus tshawytscha; assembly: GCF_018296145.1. NCBI lineage: Eukaryota > Metazoa > Chordata > Actinopteri > Salmoniformes > Salmonidae > Oncorhynchus > Oncorhynchus tshawytscha. The sequence goes on from NC_056432.1 coordinate 14,008,617, forward strand.
TCCCTCCTCCTTTTAATGTGTTAACACAATGTGTCCCTCCTCCTTTTAATATGTGTTAACACAATGTGTGTGTCCCTCCTCCTTTTAATGTGTTAACACAATGTGTCCCTCCTCCTTTTAATGTGTTAACACAATGTGTGTCCCTCCTCCTTTTAATATGTGTTAACACAATGTGTGTGTCCCTCCTCCTTTTAATATGTGTTAACACAATGTGTCCCTCCTCCTTTTAATATGTGTTAACACAATGTGTCCCTCCTCCTTTTAATGTGTGTTAACACAATGTGTCCCTCCTCCTTTTAATGTGTGTTAACACAATGTGTCCCTCCTCCTTTTAATATGTGTTAACACAATGTGTCCCTCCTCCTTTTAATGTGTTAACACAATGTGTCCCTCCTCCTTTTAATATGTGTTAACACAATGTGTGTGTCCCTCCTCCTTTTAATGTGTTAACACAATGTGTCCCTCCTCCTTTTAATGTGTTAACACAATGTGTGTGTCCCTCCTCCTTTTAATGTGTGTTAACACAATGTGTTAACACAATGTGTGTCCCTCCTCCTTTTAATATGTGTTAACACAATGTGTGTGTCCCTCCTCCTTTTAATATGTGTTAACACAATGTGTGTCCCTCCTCCTTTTAATATGTGTTAACACAATGTGTGTCCCTCCTCCTTTTAATGTGTTAACACAATGTGTCCCTCCTCCTTTTAATATGTGTTAACACAATGTGTGTCCCTCCTCCTTTTAATGTGTTAACACAATGTGTGTGTCCCTCCTCCTTTTAATGTGTTAACACAATGTGTGTGTCCCTCCTCCTTTTAATGTGTTAACACAATGTGTGTGTCCCTCCTCCTTTTAATGTGTTAACACAATGTGTCCCTCCTCCTTTTAATGTGTTAACACAATGTGTGTGTCCCTCCTCCTTTTAATGTGTAAACACAATGTGTGTGTCCCTCCTCCTTTTTAATGTGTTAACACAATGTGTGTGTCCCTCCTCCTTTTTAATGTGTTAACACAATGTGTGTGTCCCTCCTCCTTTTAATGTGTTAACACAATGTGTGTGTCCCTCCTCCTTTTAATGTGTTAACACAATGTGTCCCTCCTCCTTTTAATGTGTTAACACAATGTGTGTGTCCCTCCTCCTTTTAATGTGTTAACACAATGTGTGTGTCCCTCCTCCTTTTAATGTGTTAACACAATGTGTGTGTCCCTCCTCCTTTTTTTAATGTGTTAACACAATGTGTGTCCCTCCTCCTTTTAATATGTGTTAACACAATGTGTGTGTCCCTCCTCCTTTTAATGTGTTAACACAATGTGTCCCTCCTCCTTTTAATATGTGTTAACACAATGTGTCCCTCCTCCTTTTAATATGTGTTAACACAATGTGTCCCTCCTCCTTTTAATATGTGTTAACACAATGTGTCCCTCCTCCTTTTAATATGTGTTAACACAATGTGTGTGTCCCTCCTCCTTTTAATGTGTGTTAACACAATGTGTCCCTCCTCCTTTTAATGTGTGTTAACACAATGTGTCCCTCCTCCTTTTAATATGTGTTAACACAATGTGTCCCTCCTCCTTTTAATATGTGTTAACACAATGTGTGTGTCCCTCCTCCTTTTAATATATGTTAACACAATGTGTGTGTCCCTCCTCCTTTTAATATGTGTTAACACAATGTGTCCCTCCTCCTTTTAATATGTGTTAACACAATGTGTCCCTCCTCCTTTTAATATGTGTTAACACAATGTGTGTGTCCCTCCTCCACCCATCGACGTCAAACCTGCCCTGAGCACCTGGTGTGTGTTGACAACAGCAAAATGACAGTTTCACACGTTGCAAATGATTGGTATTCTCACACCCTGTCAACGATCGACTCATTTAGCCAGAGCCCCCTCCTCTCCTCAGGCATATTAGAATCAAACTTTCAGATAGTCCAAACCAAATGAGACAAATCTGAACAAATTGCAGCAGTGTGAGTATTTTATAGATGAGTATTTTATAGATTTATAGAATAAATGAAGGGCTTACTTTATTAGCAACTGTTTCGGTGTTTTAGGTCATAACTACTTAACTAAATCTTTGACTGAAACACTTAAACTCCTAGAAAAAGTTTGTGAATGAAAAACTTAAATTAAATTAATTAATTAAATAAATGAAATACTTCAAAAATCTTTTTAAGGAAGATGTACAATAGAATTTGAAGTACAAATTAATTTAATCACAATATTAAGACCAAAAAGAGAGCATTGCCAATGAAACAAACCAGATTAAATGAAAGATATTTGTTTTTCTTATTTCCTATCGAAGTAATAAGCACATTACAGAACTAAAGGAACACATATCCCAGGTAATTTCACATCTGTTCATTATAATAACTCAAACATCACCTGTAAAAAATACATCTAACGGACAATCCTAGAAAATCCATTAGTCTACATATTTGACTAGAAATGCATATAAATCGTCAAACCACACATGTCGACGGCAACTCTTAATTAGGAACCCTTTATTAGAAAGCGGATGGGATTCTATAGTTAGGAGTTCCTTAGGCTGTTGGCTCTGGAATTAGTGAGTTTTCTTCCTGTGTGTTAGAGCTGCACATACGGCCCCGCACGGCACAGCACCACCTGGGCTTGGAGATGAGCTGGGAGGGAAGGAGCTGTCTTCTTTTCTACTCTTTTGGGCATAATAGCAATCTGCACTGAGAGGGAGAAGTGGTAAAGTAATGGGCCAGGTTCTATTAAAGAGGCTCAGCTACAGGCCCCAGCTACAGGCTCAGGGATGTCTTTGTTGGCAGAGCCACCATGGAGTAGTTCACATGGACCTTACGACCAGAGAGGACGAGGAGAGGAAGAAGGGAGAAAAAAGGAAAATGTGAGAGAATAGGAGAGGAGAAGAGAGAGAGGGGGAGAGAATAGGAGAGGAGAAGAAAATAGGAGAGGAGAAGAGAGAGAGGAGAGAATAGGAGAGGAGAAGAAGAAAAGAGAGGAGGAGAAAAGAAAGAATTGGATAAGAGAAAGAATAGGAGAAGAGAAGAGACAGAATAGGAGAAGAGAAGAGACAGAATAGGAGATGATAAGACAGAGAATAGGAGAGGAGAAAATAGGAGAGGAAAGGAGAAGATAGGAGAGGAGACATAACAGGAGAGGAGAAGAGAGAATAGGAGAGGAGAAGAGAAGAGAGAGAATAGGAGAGGAGAAGACAGAGAATAGGAGAGGAGAAGAGAGAGAATAGGAGAGGAAAATAGACAGAATAGGTGAGGAGAAGAGACAGAATAGGAGAGAAGAGACAGAATAGGAGAGAAGAGAGAGAATATGAGAGGAGAAGAGACAGAATAGGAGAGGAGAAGAGACAGAATAGGAGAGGAAAAGAGACAGAATAGGTGAGGAGAAGAGACAGAATAGGAGAGAAGAGACAGAATAGGAGAGGAGAAGAGAGAGAATAGGAGATGAGAAGAGGAGAGAGAGAATAGAAGAGAAGAGAGAGAATATGAGAAGAGAGAATAGGAGAGGATAAGAGAGAGAATAGGAGAGGATAAGAGAGAGAATAGGAGAGGATAAGAGAGAGAATAGGAGAGGATAAGAGAGAGAATAGGAGAGGATAAGAGAGAGAATAGGAGAGGAAAAGAGAGAGAATAGGAGAGGAGAAGAGAGAGAATAGGAGAGGATAAGAGTAGAGAGAAAAGGAGAGGATAAGAGAGAGAAGAGAATAGGAGAAGTGAGAGAATAAGAGAGAAGAGAATAGGAGAAGAGAGAGAATAGGAGATAATAGGAGAGGAGACGAGAGAGAATAAGAGACAGAATAGGAGAAGAGAAGAGAGAGAATAGGAGAAGAGAAGAGAGAATATGAGAAGAGAAGGGAGAGAATATGAGAAGAGAAGAGAGAGAATATGAGAAGAGAAGGGAGAGAATAGGAGGAGAGAGAATAGGAGAAAAGAGAGAATAGGAGAAGAGAAGAGAGAATAGGAGAGGAGAAGAGGTCCCTTCAGGCTTTGTGCCACTGCCCACTAGTGGTAGGCTGGAAAACTGACTGGCAACACTGTCTTCTTCTGAATCACGAAGGAATGAGGAACGAGACAGAGAGAGAGAGAGAGAATGAACTAGACAAAGGATTAGGATGGATGGAGGTAGATGGAAAGAGAGAGTGAGAAACAAACACAAAGATGGGGGAAATGGATAGGGTATGAGAGAGATTGACAAGTGTTCAGCCCATCCATCCTTATGCCTCAGATCCACGCAGCACATAGGGAAAGGTGTTAATAGGTTGACAACATTAGGCCTACTAAACAAATGCTAGCCCTCTGTGCCCTTGTCCTTCCAGTGCTAATGGTTGCTAACCCTTACTGGTGCCCAGTCACCCTGAAGCACATTACTGTGAAGGGGACCTGTGTCCCCAGCATCCTAGACTTGTGCAGTAAGGCCAAGGGTTCTTGACCAAGTCAGAAACCAGAATTGATGTCAACAGAGAAAGGTTTGGGCAGTGTCAATCAAACATTGGTCTCTGTGTCTCTCCATGTGTCTTTGACCCTGTTCTGTCCAGCAGCAAATGCATATAGAGTGGGGAGAGAGTAAAGAGAGGAGAGAGTAAAGAGAGGGGGAGAGAGTAAAGAGAGGAGAGAGTAAAGAGAGGGGGAGAGAGTAAAGAGAGGGGGAGAGAGTAAAGAGAGGGGGAGATAGTAAAGAGAGGGGGAGAGAGTAAAGAGAGGGGGAGAGAGTAAAGAGAGGGGGAGAGAGTAAAGAGAGGGGGAGAGAGTAAAGAGAGGGGGAGAGAGTAAAGAGAGGGGGAGAGAGTAAAGAGAGGGGAAAGAGAGTAAAGAGAGGAGAGAGTAAAGAGAGGGGGAGAGAGTAAAGAGAAGGGGGAGAGAGTAAAGAGAAGGGGGAGAGAGTAAAGAGAGAGGGGGAGAGTAAAGAGAGGGGGAGAGAGTAAAGAGAGGGGGAGAGAGTAAAGAGAGGGGGAGAGAGTAAAGAGAGGGGGAGATAGTAAAGAGAGGGGGAGAGAGTAAAGAGAGGGGAGAGAGAGTAAAGAGAGGGGGGAGAGAGTAAAGAGAGGGGGAGAGAGTAAAGAGAAGGGGGAGAGAGTAAAGAGAGGGGGAGAGTAAAGAGAGGGGGAAGAGTAAAGAGAGGGGGAGAGAGTACAGAGAGGGGTGAGAGAGTAAAGAGAGGGGGAGAGAGTAAAGAGAGGAGAGAGTAAAGAGAAGGGGGAGAGAGTAAAGAGAGGAGAAGGTAAAGAGAGGGGGAGAGTAAAGCGAGGATAGAGAGTAAAGAGAGGGGTGAGAGAGTAAAGATATGAGAGTAAAGAGAGAGGGAGAGAGTAAAGAGAGGGGGAGAGAGTAAAGAGAGGGGGAGAGAGTAAAGAGAAGGGGGAGAGAGTAAAGAGAGGGGGAGAGTAAAGAGAGGGGGAGAGAGTAAAGAGAGGGGGAGAGTAAAGAGAGGGGGAGAGAGTACAGAGAGGGGTGAGAGAGTAAAGAGAGGGGGAGAGAGTACAGAGAGGGGTGAGAGAGTAAAGAGAGGGGAGAGTAAAGAGAAGGGGGAGAGAGTAAAGAGAGGAGAAGGTAAAGAGAGGGGGAGAGTAAAGCGAGGATAGAGAGTAAAGAGAGGGGTGAGAGAGTAAAGATATGAGAGTAAAGAGAGAGGGAGAGAGTAAAGAGAGGGGGAGAGAGTAAAGTGAGAGGGGAGAGTAAAGAGAGGGGGAGAGAGTAAAGAGAGGAGAGAGAGTAAAGAGAGGGGGAGAGAGAGTAAAGAGAGGAGAGAGTAAAGAGAGGAGAGAGTAAAGAGAGGGGGAGAGAGTAAAGAGAGGAGAAGGTAAAGAGAGGGGGAGAGTAAAGCGAGGATAGAGAGTAAAGAGAGGGGTGAGAGAGTAAAGATATGAGAGTAAAGAGAGGGGGAGAGAGTAAAAGAGAGGGGGAGAGAGTAAAGAGGAGAGAATAAAGAGAGGAGAGAGAGTAAAGAGAGGGGGTTGAGAGTAAAGAGAGGAGAGAGAGTAAAGAGAGGGGGGAGAGAGTAAAGAGAGGGGGAGAGAGTAAAGAGAGGGGGAGAGTAAAGAGAGGGGGAGAGAGTAAATAGAGGAGAGAGAAAAGAGAGGGGGTAAAGAGAGGAGAGAGTAAAGAGAGGGGGAGAGAGTAAAGAGAAGGGGGAGAGAGTAAAGAGAGGAGAGAGAGTAAAGAGAGGGGAGAGAGAGTAAAGAGAGGGGGGAGAGAGTAAAGAGAGGGGGAGAGTAAAGAGGGGGAGAGAGTAAAGAGAGGGGGAGAGAGTAAAGAGAGGGGAGAGAGTAAAGAGAGGGGGAGAGTAAAGAGAGGGGGAGAGTAAAGAGAGGGGAGAGAGTAAAGAGAGGGGGAGAGAGTAGAAGAGAGGAGAGAGTAAAAGAGAGGGGGGAGTAAAGAGAGGAGAGAGTAAAGAGAGGAGAGAGTAAAGAGAGGGGAAGAGAGTAAAGAGAGGAGAGAGAGTAAAGAGAGGAGAGAGAGCAAAGATAGGGGGAGAGAGTAAAGAGGGGGATAGAGTAAAGAGAGTGGGGAGAGAATAAAGAGAGGAGAGAGTAAAGAGAGTGGGGAGATAATAAAGAGAGGAGAGAGTAAAGAGAGGGGGAGAGAGTAAAGAGAGGGGGATAGAGCAAAGAGAGGGGGATAGAGTAAAAGAGAGGGGAGAGAGTAAAGAGAGGGAGAGAGTAAAGAGAGGGGGGAGAGTAAAGAGAGGAGAGAGAGTAAAGAGAGGAGAGAGGAGAGAGTAAAGAGAGGGGGATAGAGTAAAGAGAGGGGGAGAGTAAAGAGAGGGGGAGAGAGTAAAGAGAGGAGAGAGAGCAAAGAGAGGGGGAGAGAGTAAAGAGAGGGGGAGAGAGTAAAGAGAGGGGGAGATTAAAGAGAGGGGGGAGAGAGTAAAGAGAGGGGGAGAGAGTAAAGAGAGGGGAGAGTACAGAGAGGGGTGAGAGAGTAAAGAGAGGGGGAGAGAGTAAAGAGGGGAGAGAGCAAAGAGAGGGGGGAGAGTAAAGAGAGGAGAGAGAGTAAAGAGAGGGGGAGAGAGTAAAGAGAGGGGGAGAGTAAAGCGAGGATAGAGAGTAAAGAGAGGGGTGAGAGAGAAAGATATGAGAGTAAAGAGAGAGGGGAGAGAGTAAAGAGAGGGGAGAGAGTAAAGAGAGGAGAGAATAAAGAGAGAGAGAGAGAGAGTAAAGAGAGGGGTTGAGAGTAAAGAGAGGAGAGAGTACAGAGAGGAGAGAGAGTAAAGAGGGGGAGAGAGTAAAGAGAGGGGGAGAGAGTAAAGAGAGGGGGTAGAGTAAAGAGAGGGGGAGAGAGTAAAAGAGGGGGAGAGTAAAGATAGGGGGAGGGAGTAAAGAGAGAGGGGAGAGTAAAGAGAGGGGGAGAGAGTAAAGAGAGGGGGAGAGAGTAAAGAGAGGGGGAGAGTAAAGAGAGGGGGAGAGAGTAAAGAGAGGGGGAGAGAGTAAAGAGAGGGGGAGAGTAAAGAGGGGGAGAGAGTAAAGAGAGGGGAGAGAGTAAAGAGAGGGGGGGTAAAGAGAGGAGAGAGTAAAGAGAGGGAAGAGAGTAAAGAGAGGAGAGAGAGCAAAGAGAGGGGAGAGAGTAAAGAGAGGGGGAGAGAGTAAAGAGAGGGGGAGAGAGTAAAGAGAGGAGAGGAGAGAGTAAAGAGAGTGGGGAGAGAATAAAGAGAGGAGAGAGTAAAGAGAGTGGGGAGAGAATAAAGAGAGGAGAGAGTAAAGAGAGGGGGAGAGAGTAAAGAGAGGGGGAGAGAGTAAAGAGAGGGGGATAGAGTAAAAGAGGGGGATAGAGTAAAGAGAGGGGTGAGAGAGTAAAGAGAGGGGGATAGAGTAAAGAGAGGGGGAGAGTAAAAGAGAGGGGGAGAGAATAAAGAGAGGGGGAGAGTAAAGAGAGGGGGAGAGAGTAAAGAGAGGGGGAGTAAAGATAGGGGAGAGAGTAAAGAGAGAGGAGAGTAAAGAGAGGGGGAGAGAGTAAAGAGAGAGGGAGAGTAAAGAGAGGGGGAGAGAGTAAAAAGAGGGGGAGAGAGTAAAGAGAGGGGAGAGAGTAAAGAGAGGAGAGAGTAAAGAGAGGGGGAGAGTGTAAAAGAGAGGGGGAGAGAGTAAAGAGAGGGGAGAGTAAAGCGAGGATAGAGAGTAAAGAGAGGGGTGAGAGAGTAAAGATATGAGAGTAAAGAGAGGGGGAGAGAGTAAAGAGATGGGGAGAGAGTAAAGAGGAGAGAATAAAGAGAGGAGAGAGAGTAAAGAGAGGGGGTTGAGAGTAAAGAGAGGAGAGAGAGTAAAGAGAGGGGGAGAGAGTAAAGAGAGGGGAGAGAGAGTAAAGAGAGGGGGAGAGTAAAGAGAGGGGGAGAGAGTAAATAGAGAGAGAGAAATGAGAGGGGGGTAAAGAGAGGAGAGAGTAAAGAGAGGGGGAGAGAGTAAAGAGAGGAGAGAGTAAAGAGAGGGGGTAAAGAGAGGGGGTAAAGAGAGGAGAGAGTAAAGAGAGGGGAAGAGAGTAAAGAGAGAGAGAGAGTAAAGAGAGGAGAGAGAGCAAAGAGAGGAGAGAGAGTAAAGAGAGGAGAGAGAGAGAGTAAAGAGAGGGGGATAGAGTAAAGAGAGGGGGAGAGTAAAGGGGAGAGAGTAAAGGGGAGAGTAAAGAGAGAGGGGAGAGAGTAAAGAGAGGAGAGAGAGCAAAGAGAGGGGGAGAGAGTAAAGAGAGGAGAGAGAGAAAAGAGAGGGGGAGAGAGTAAAGAGAGGGAGAGAGAGTAAAGAGAGTGGGGAGAGAATAAAGAGGGGAGAGAGTAAAGAGAGTGGGGAGAGAATAAAGAGAGGAGAGAGTAAAGAGAGGAGAGAGTAAAGAGAGGGGGATAGAGTAAAGAGAGGGGGGAGAGTAAAGAGAAGGGGGGGAGAGAGTAAAGAGAGGGGGAGAGTAAAGAGAGGGGGAGAGTAAAGAGAGGGGGAGAGAGTAAAGAGAGGGGGAGAGTAAAGAGAGGGGGAGAGAGTAAAGAGAAGGGGAGAGAGTAAAGAGAGGGGGGGGAGAGTAAAGAGAGGGGAGAGAGTAAAAGAGGCGGGAGAGAGTAAAGAGAGGCGGGAGAGAGTAGAGAGAGGGGGAGAGTAAAGAGAGGGGGAGAGTAAAGAAGTAAAGAGAGGGTGGAGATTAAAGAGAGGGGGAGAGAGTAAAGAGAGGGGGAGAGAAAAGAGGGGAGAGTACAGAGAGGGGTGAGAGAGTAAAGAGAGGGGGAGAGAGTAAAGAGAGGGGAGAGAGCAAAGAGAGGGGGAGAGAGTAAAGAGAGGAGAGAGAGTAAAGAGAGGGGGAGAGAGTAAAGAGAGGAGAAGGTAAAGAGAGGGGAGAGTAAAGCGAGGATAGAGAGTAAAGAGAGGGGTGAGAGAGAAAGATATGAGAGTAAAGAGAGAGGGGAGAGAGTAAAGAGAGGGGGAGAGAGTAAAAAGAGAGGAGAGAATAAAGAGAGGAGAGAGAGTAAAGAGAGGGGGTGAGAGTAAAGAGAGGAGAGAGTACAGAGAGGAGAGAGAGTAAAGAGAGGGGGAGAGAGTAAAGAGAGGGGGAGAGAGTAAAGAGAGGGGGAGAGAGTAAAGAGAGGGGGAGAGTAAAGAGAGGAGAGAGTAAAGAGAGGGGGAGAGAGTAAAGAGACGGGGTTGAGCGTAAAGAGAGGGAGAGAGAGTAAAGAGAGGGGGTAGAGTAAAGAGAGGGGGAGAGAGTAAAGAGAGGGGAGAGTAAAGATAGGGGGAGGGAGTAAAGAGAGAGGGGAGAGTAAAGAGAGGGGGAGAGAGTAAAGAGAGGGGGAGAGAGTAAAGAGAGGGGGAGAGAGTAAAGAGAGGGGGAGAGAGTAAAGAGAGGGGGGGAGAGAGTAAAGAGAGAGGGGGAGAGTAAAGAGAGGGGGAGAGAGTAAAGAGAGGGGAGAGAGTAAAGAGAGGGGGGAGTAAAGAGAGGAGAGAGTAAAGAGAGGGGAAGAGAGTAAAGAGAGGAGAGAGAGCAAAGAGAGGGGAGAGAGTAAAGAGAGGGGGAGAGAGTAAAGAGAGGGGGAGAGAGTAAAGAGAGGAGAGAGTAAAGAGAGTGGGGAGAGAATAAAGAGAGGAGAGAGAGAGAGTGGGGAGAGAGTAAAGAGAGGGGGAGAGAGAAAAGAGAGGGGGATAGAGTAAAGAGAGGGGATAGAGTAAAGAGAGGGGTGAGAGAGTAAAGAGAGGGGGATAGAGTAAAGAGAGGGGGAGAGTAAAGAGAGGGGGAGAGAATAAAGAGAGGGGGAGAGTAAAGAGAGGGGGAGAGAGTAAAGAGAGGGGGAGTAAAGATAGGGGGAGAGAGTAAAGAGAGAGGGAGAGTAAAGAGAGGGGGAGAGAGTAAAGAGAGAGGGAGAGTAAAGTAAAGAGGGGGAGAGAGTAAAGAGAGGGGGAGAGAGTAAAGAGAGGGGAGAGAGTAAAGAGAGGAGAGAGTAAAGAGAGGGGGAGAGTGTAAAGAGAGGGGGAGAGAGTAAAGAGAGGGGGATAGAGTAAAGAGAGGGGGAGAGAGTAAAGAGAGGAGAGAGTAAAGAGAGGGGTAGAGAGTAAAAGAGAGGGGGATAGAGTAAAAGAGGGGGAGAGTAAAGAGAGGGGGGAGAGAGTAAAGAGGGGGGGGAGAGTAAAGAGAGGGGAGAGAGTAAAGAAAGGAGAGAGAGTAAAGAGAGGAGAGAGTAAAGAGAGGGGGAGAGAGTAAAGAGAGGGGGAGACTAAAGAGAGGAGAGAGTAAAGAGAGGGGGAGAGTAAAGAGAGGGGGAGAGTAAAGAGAGGGGGAGAGAGTAAGGAGAGGGGGGAGTAAAGATAGGGGGGGAGAGAGTAAAGAGAGAGGGGAGAGTAAAGAGAGGGGGAGAGAGTAAAAGAGGGGGAGAGAGGAAAGAGAGGGGAGAGAGTAAAGAGAGGGGGGGAGAGTAAAGAGAGGGGAGAGAGTAAAGAGAGGGGAGAGAGTAAAGGGGGGAGAGTAAAGAGAGGGGGGAGAGTAAAGAGAGGGGGAGAGAGTAAAGAGAGGGAGAGAGTAAAGAGAGGGGGAGAGAGTAAAGAGAGGGGGTAAAGAGAGGAGAGAGTAAAGAGAGGGATAGAGAGTAAAGAGAGAGAGAGAGAGTAAAGATAGGGGGAGAGAGTAAAGATAGGGGAGAGAGTAAAAGAGGAGAGAGAGAGCAAAGAGAGAGGGGGAGAGAGTAAAGAGAGGGGGAGAGAGTAAAGAGAGGAGAGAGAGTAAAGAGAGTGGGGAGAGAATAAAGAGAGGAGAGAGAGTAAAGAGAGTGGGGAGAGAATAAAGAGAGGAGAGAGTAAAGAGGGGGAGAGTAAAGAGAGGAGAGAGTAAAAGAGAGGGGAGAGAGTAAAGAGAGGAGAGAGTAAAGAGGGGGAGAGAATAAAGAGATGAGAGAGAGAATAAAGAGAGGAGAGAATAAAGAGCGCAGAGAGTAAAGAGAGGAGAGAGAATAAAGAGAGGAGAGAGAGAATAAAGAGAGGAGAGAGAATAAAGAGGGAAGAGAGAGAATAAAGAGAGGAGAGAGAATAAAGAGAGGAGAGAGATTAAAGAGAGGAGAGAGAGAATAAAGAGAGGGGAGAGAATAAAGAGGAGAGAGAGAATAGAGGCTAAAGTGAAGGGTTGAGTTAGTGTATTAACACTGGAAGAGCAAGGTGAGTCATTTTGACTCAATATGAATTTAAAATACAAATATCTCTCCCATTTTTTAAAATCAAGCCCCACTCTGTCCTTGACTTTTCCTAAATAAGTATGTTTAACACATGTATGTTGGAAGAATTTTGATATCAAACAGAATGTTTTATAAGCAGTTTTTTCCCCAGACCTCCAAAAATGTACTTTTTCAAATCCACATGCAGGTGATACACATTTCTATATTTATAGTATCAAAATGTGCAGATTCCAAGGTTTCCAAATCCCTGACTTACCAACACCAAATAACTCACTGTTACAAGTCCTGTTCCATGACTGCCACACAGGAACAGATTTTTAGCATTTTTTATATTTAAACATTTTTTAACATTTATTTTACCTTTATTTAAGTAGGCAAGTCAGTTAAGAACAAAATCTTATTTATAATGATGGCCTACTGGGGAACAGTGGGTTAACTGCCTTGTTCAGGGGCTGAATGACAGATTTTTACCTTGTCAGCTCAGGGATTCGATCCAGCAACCTTTACTGCCCCGACGCTCTAACCACTAGGCTAACTGCCGCCCCAAAAGATAAAGTGTTATTTGAAGAAAATCTATTTTCCTATTCTGATTTTGCCCAAAATCTTTTTACCTCGTTAGCATGTATGAAATGTATTTATGAAACTGTCAAGACTGAGTCAAAATGACTGCTCATTGGCTCAAAGGGTGGTCACTAGTGTTACAGAACCTCATTCATTTATTCTGAAGGTTCGAAAAGATTGGATGTAATTGCCAACTGTAAGTACGAGGTCTAAAATATACAATTATATTATTCAAATTTATTATGAAAGTATTATATATTAATATTCTTAATCGCATAATTATAATCATCAACTAGTTAATGCTGTAGAAACAACGACTTTGGTCTTGATTGTCTCAATTGCCTGTCAGTCAGAATACATTTTTAAAAACTCGCACTCTTGCTTGGTGTGGACACTGATGTTGGGTCAGTGTGCCTTTATGCAGTGATGTGCAGGATAAGCTTCTCACCACACACACACACACACACACACACACACACACACACACACACTAAAACACTTTCCTATGCCCCTGCATGCCCTGTGCCACCGCCACATAGAGCCCTGGCCCAGAGGGCAGCAGTCAGAAGGGTCACACCTCGGCACCTTCAAGGGGGGTGCACTCCCGTCGCCCCGCTCCTGACGCTCTTTAGTGCTCCTTTGTTGGCCTGTCGGAGACCAGCCGAGTTCCCTCTGATAGCACAACAATGGTCGCCGCTCAGGAAGCCCAGCTCTGCCCTCCGTCACCTTCTAACGTTGCGCTGCGTCTCAGCATGACATCTCCTCACACACACAGTATACATCTTACTCACCTCTCAATCAATGGATCAAATCAGTCCGCGAAAGAAAACAGAGCTACATAACGATCAAGGACAACAACTCCAATGGGAAACAATGATGGGGAATGTCAAACCGCGCATAGACTTTTATTGGACAACCTGAAGAAATGGCTGTGATAAAGCTACGTGGTCAGACTTGCGCTTATTTGGCTGAGAGACAGTGGAACGGTAATGAACCATTGTCTGTCTTCTCAGTGGCATCGTTTAAAGAAGGGGGACAGAAAATAGGCTAAGCCGTCCCTTTAAGACTATGCTAGCGCCCTTTTTCCAGTGGGAATGAAATGAAATGTGTCTAATGTGTGTGAGTGGTGAGAGGCGGCTGGACCAGGCGCATGTTATCTGTGTGTGTGTGTGTGTGTAGCTTTGGGAGTCTTGATGTGAGAGCTCTCATGCAGTGAGCACGGCTTTGATGTGAGAGCTCTCATGCAGCGAGCACGGCTTTGATGTGAGAGCTCTCATGCAGTGAGCACGGCTTTGATGTGGGAGCTCTCATGCAGTGAGCACGGCTTTGATGTGAGAGCTCTCATGCAGTGAGCACCGCTTTGATGTGAGAGCTCTCATGCTTTGATGTGGGAGCTCTCATGAGTGAGCACGGCTTTGATGGGAGCTCTCATGCAGTGGAGCTTTGATGTGAGAGCTCTCATGCAGTGAGCACGGCTTTGATGTGATGCTCTGAGCAGCTTTGATGTGGAGCTCTCATGCAGTGAGCACGGCTTTGATGTGAGAGCTCATGCAGTGAGCACGGCTTTGATGTGAGAGCTCTCATGCAGCGAGCGCGGCTTTGATGTGAGAGCTCTCATGCAGCGAGCACGGCTTTGATGTGGGAGCTCTCATGCAGTGAGCACCGCTTTGATGTGAGAGCTCTCATGCAGCGAGCACGGCTTTGATGTGGGAGCTCTCATGCAGTGAGCACGGCTTTGATGTGAGAGCTCTCATGCAGCTTTGATGTGGAGCTCTCATGCAGCGGCTTTGATGTGAGAGCTCTCATGCAGTGAGCACGGCTTTGATGTGAGAGCTCTCATGCAGCGAGCACGGCTTTGATGTGAGAGCTCTCATGCAGCGAGCACGGCTTTGATGTGAGAGCTCTCATGCAGCGAGCACAGCTTTGATGTGAGAGCTCTCATGCAGCGAGCACGGCTTTGATGTGAGAGCTCTCATGCAGCGAGCACAGCTTTGATGTGAGAGCTCTCATGCAGCGAGCACGGCTTTGATGTGAGAGCTCTCATGCAGCGAGCACGGCTTTGATGTGAGAGCTCTCATGCAGCGAGCACAGCTTTGATGTGGGAGCTCTCATGCAGCGAGCACGGCTTTGATGTGAGAGCTCTCATGCAGTGAGCACGGCTTTGGGCAAAGACAAATTATGGGCTCTTGACAGGTACAAAGCAAGGCTGACAGCAGTCACAGGTGAATGTGGGAAGGAGAGGGGAAGTTTCAGTGTGTGTGTGTGTGTGTGTGTGTGTGAGAGAGGTTTAAGAAAAATCTATTGTAGTGTGTGTGCTTTTGGTAGATGTGTGTATAAATGTATATACTGTGGCATTGCATAGATGTGATAGATGTGTTGTAGATATGTGATAGTAGAGTAGGGACCTGAGGGTACACAATAAATGTGTTGTGAAATCTTTTGTGAATATATTGTAACTTGTTTTAAATAAAAAATAACTGCCTTAATTTTGCTGGACTCCAGGAAGAGTAGCTGTTGCCTTGGCACAAACTAATGGGGATCCATAATAAACCCCAGGAAGAGTAGCTGCTGCCTTGGCAGGAACTAACGGGGATCCATAATAAACAACAGGAAGAGTAGCTGTTGCCTTGGCACGAACTAATGGGGATCCATAATAAACCCCAGGAAGAGTAGCTGCTGCCTTGGCAGGAACTAATGGGGATCCATAATAAACCCCAGGAAGAGTAGCTGCTGCCTTGGCAGGAACTAATGGGGATCCATAATAAACCCCAGGAAGAGTAGCTGTTGCCTTGGCAGGAACTAATGGGGATCCATAATAAACCCCAGGAAGAGTAGCTGCTGCCTTGGCAGGAACTAACGGGGATCCATAATAAACAACAGGAAGAGTAGCTGCTGCCTTGGCACGAACTAATGGGGATCCATAATAAACCCCAGGAAGAGTAGCTGCTGCCTTGGCAGGAACTAATGGGGATCCATAATAAACAACAGGAAGAGTAGCTGCTGCCTTGGCAGGAACTAACGGGGATCCATAATAAACCCCAGGAAGAGTAGCTGCTGCCTTGGCAGGAACTAACGGGGGGATCCATAATAAACCCCAGGAAGAGTAGCTGCTGCCTTGGCAGGAACTAATAAACAACAGGGGAACCATAATAAACCCCAGGAAGAGTAGCTGATGCCTTGGCAGGAACTAACGGGGATCCATAATAAACCCCAGGAAGAGTAGCTGCTGCCTTGGCAGGAACTAATGGGGAACCATAATAAACTCCAGGAAGTGTAGCTGCTGCCTTGGCAGGAACTAACGGGGATCCATAATAAACCCCAGGAAGAGTAGCTGATGCCTTGGCAGGAACTAACGGGGATCCATAATAAACCCCAGGAAGAGTAGCTGATGCCTTGGCAGGAACTAATGGGGAACCATAATAAACTCCAGGAAGTGTAGCTGCTGCCTTAATTTTAAAAACGTTGTATTTAACCTTTATTTAACCAGGTAGGCCAGTTGAGAACAATTGCTCATTTACAACTGCGAACTGGCTAAGATAAAGCACAGCAGTGAGACAAAAACAACAACACAGAATTACAAACACAAAAGAGGTGGCAGGTAGCCTAGTGGTTAGAGTGTTGGACTAGTAACCTAAAGGTTGCAAGATCGAACCCCCAAGCTGACAAGGTAAAAATCCATCATTCTGCCCCTGAACAAGGCAGTTAACCCACTGTTCCTAGGCCGTCATTGAAAATAAGAATTTGTTCTTAACTGACTTGCCTAGTTAAATAAAGGTTTAAAAAAAGAAACAAAAAAATGAAAAATAGAAAGAATCTATGTACAGTGTGTGCAAATGTAGAAGAATAGGGAGGTAGGCAATAAATAGGCCATAGAAGTAAAAAATAATTACAACTTAGCATGAAAACTGGAGTGATAGACATGCAGATGATGACATGCAAGAAGAGATACTGGGGTACAAAAGAGCAAGAGGGTAAGTAATACAAAAGGGATAAGGTAGTCGGTGTGCTATTTACAGATTGGCTGTGTACAGGTACAGTGATCAGTAAGCTGCTCTGACAGCTGATGCTTAAAGTTAGAGAGGGAGATATAAGACTCCAGCTTCAAAGATTTTTGCAATTAGTTCCAGTCATTGGCAGCAGAGAACTGGAAGGAAAGGCGACCAAAGGAAATGTTGGCTTTGGGGACCAGTGAAATATACCTGCTGGAGAGCGTGCTACGGGTGGGTGTTGCTATGGTGACCAGTCAGCTGAGATAAGGTGGGGCTTTACCTAGCAAAGACTTATAGATGAACTGGAGCCAGTGGGTTTGGCGATGGATATGTAGTGAGGGCCAGCCAACGAGAGCATACAGGTCACAGTGGTGGGTAGTATATGGGCCTTTGGTGACAAAAAGGACGGCACTGTGATAGACTACATCCAGTTTGCTGAGTAGAGTGTTGGGGGCTATTTTGAAAAATACATCACTAAAGTCGAGGATCGGTAGGATAGTCAGTTTTATGAGGGTATGTTTGGCGGCATGAGTGAAGGAGGCTTTGTTGCGAAATAGGAGGCCGATTCTAGACTTATGCTTAATGTGCTTCATGCTTAATGTGAGTTTGGAAGGAGAGTTTACAGTCTAACCAGACACCTAGGTATTTGTAGTTGTCCACATATTCTAGGTCAGAACCGACCAGAGTACTGATGCAAGTCGGGCGGGAGGGTGCGGGCAGGAATCGGTTGAAGAGCATGCACTTAGTTTTATTTGCATTTAAAAGCAGTTGGAGACCAAGAAAGGAGTGTTGTATGGCATTGAAGCTCGTTTGGAGGTTTGTTACCACAGTGTCCAAAGAAGGGCCAGATGTATACAGAATGATGTCGTCTGCGTAGCTGTGGATCAAAGAATCACCAGCAGCAAGAGTGACATCATTTATGTATACAGAGAAAAAAGTTGGCTCGAGAATTGAACCCTGTGACACCCCCATAGAGACTGCCAGAGGTCCAGACAACAGGCCCTCAAATTTGACACACTCTAGAGAAGTAGTTGGTAAACCAGGCAAGACAGTCATTAGAGAAGCCAAGGCTGTTGAGTCTGTCAATAAGAATGCGGTGATTGACAGTTTTGAAAGCCTTGGCCAGGTAGATGAAGACGGCTGCACAGTACTGTCTTTTATCGATGGCAGTTATTGCTAAAGTTGCTGCAGGGGGTGCTGAGGTGTTGACCGGGTTAGGGGTAGCCAGGTGGAAAGCATGGCCAGCCGTGGAAAAATGCTTTTTGAAATTATAGATAATCGTAGATTTATCGGTGGTGACAGTGTTTCCTAGCCTCAGTGCAGTGGGGAGCTGGGAGGAGGTGCTCTTATTCTCCATGGACTTCTCCATGGACCTTTTCGAATTAGTGCTACAGGACACAAATTTCTGTTTGAAAAAGCTAGCCTTTGCTTTCTTAACTGACTGAGAATATTGGTTCCTGACTTCCCTGAAGAGTTGCATATCGCAGGGGCTATTCGATGCTAATGCAGAACACCACGGGATGTTTTTGTGCTGGTCAAGGGCAGTCAAGTCTGGGGTGAACCAAGGACTATATCTGTTCTTAGTTCTACATTTTATAAATGGGGCATGCTTATTTAAGATGGAGAGGAAAGCACTTTTGAAGAGAAACCAGGCATCCTCTACTGACGGAATGAGGTCAATATCCTTCCAGGATACCCGGGCCAGGTCGATTAGTCCGGCTATGCCGGATTAAGTGATATGACATGCTATTCTATAAAATAATTTCTCCGTAATTAATATCACCTGATTGAGCTAATCATGTAAATGTAATTAACTAGAGAGTCGGGGCACCACAAAATAATATTTATAGATCTGTTATCTTCCGAATAAACTCTTAATGAGTCTGTCAGATTAGAAACTTCTTTTGGATAAATAGAGTGCCCAATTTCAACTTCCTGCTACTCATGCCAAAAATATAAGATATGCATATCATTAGTAGATTTGGATAGAAAACACTCTGAAGTTTCTAAAACCATTTGAATCATGTCTGTGAGTATAACAGAACTTATGTAGCAGGCAAAACCCAGAGGACTAACAATTCAGATGTTTTATTTATTTGAGGTCTGTCTGTTCAGTGTGTCTCATTGGGAAACAATATTTATTAGGCACTTGTTTGCAGTTCCTACCGCTTCCACTGGATGTCACCAGTCTTTGGAATTTGGTTGAGGTTATTACTTTGTGCAATGAAGAAGTACAGCCATCTAGGAACTGTGTAACACTGTTGAGAGTTGCGCAAGACTTGAAAAGTAGAGTTGGTTTGTTGTCTTCCTGTATTGAACACAGATTGACCAGTCTTCAATTTGATCGATTATTAACAATTAAAAATACCTAAAGTTGTATTACAAAAGTAGTTTGAAATGTTTTGGCAAAGTTTACAGGTAACATTTGAGATATTTTGTAGTGACGTTGCGCAAATTGGAAGCTGATTTTTTCTGGATCAAACGCGTCAAATAAATGGACATTTTGGATATATATGGACGTAATTAATCGAACAAAAGGACCAATTCTGATGTTTATGGAACATATTGGAGTGCCAACAAAAGAAGCTTGTCAAAGGCATGATTTATATTTTATTTCTGCGTTTTGTGTAGCGCCTGCAGGGTTGAAATATGCTACTCTCTTTGTTTACTGTTGTGCTATCATCAGATAATAGCTTCTTATGCTTTCGCCGAAAAGCCTTTTTAAAAACTGAAATGTTGGATGGATTCACAATGAGTGTAGCTTAGTGTAATTACGAGTGTAATTTAGTATCTTACATGTGAGATTTAACGAAAGTTTGATTTTTCTATAATTTTATTTGAATTTCCCTGGCTTTTGGCCAAGTGGGACGCTAGCGTCCCCTATCCTAGAGAGGTTAAAGACCTAGTAATATTTTACATCAATAGCAGTCAATCTTAATCATCATCTTAATTCAGTCTCATCTGAAAGTTGTAAATTCTTGGTAATCTGCACGAACCCTGGCTAACAAGTTGAATCAGCAATACAAAATTGGGTTTAATTACTTATTTACTAAATACCTAACTAATCACACAAAATTACACATACACATAATTAATCATAACTTGATTATAATTTACGTCATAAATGAAAACGTCCCTAACGGGCGGAACAGATATGACAGCTTGTTACACAAAAGAAAAGGGGCTGGGTTTGAGTGAAAGAGCGGGAAGACTGAGGAACAAAGGGCGAAGCTGTGCTATCGTAAATACAGTATCTTATGCATTCTAAATTACCGCCCATTTGGAAAAGGAAAATGCAATAAATATTTACTCTGAGCTGCGCTTCGGTAGGTTGGTGGTAGATGGAAGGCCGTGTTGCCCAACCGAGTCCTTTGTCCTTTGAAGAATATCTCTGCTGGTCAATTGGATACGTTCAAAGTTCACACCATTCGCAAACCAAAGCTCACGCTGATGTTGGCTTCGTTCTGTAGTTATTATCTGAACCATTCTGACATCGGACCATCGTCCTCACATCCTCGGAACAGGAGGTTATATTGTCGTCAAGGCTGTATACAGGAAGCGAGAGGAGGGCGTGTTTGAAAAGTTTTATAGCCCATGTCCCTTCACAGGGGCGGGCCACTGATTAGGCAGAGACCTATTTTATGAACACCCAAATCTCACATTTCATCCCATCACAAATAATTTCATATTCAAACATTTAAATTGAACAACAATTCCATGTGAATCCGATAACTCTGATGTGTAGACTTTCCACCGTAGAGTTTATGTCATCTTATCATTGATGAGAATGTCTCAGATGACAACCGAACTGACATCATATTCATTAAGTACCACCGCATATGTGCAAATGGTCAGATTACCAGAAAATAGTTCATTTCCCCCCACCTTCTGATGTTCCCAGAATCTCTATGTTAACCAAAGGGGTTTGCAAATGTAACATCAGTAGGGTAGAGAGAGGAAAAAGGGGGAAACGTCATGACACTTCTTATTCCGCCACCCTCGGCTATACCTCCGTTTAAGTAATGGCCTTCCCGTGCCTTCCCGTGATTGGCTGTCACGGTCACGGCATGACAGGCAGAGGGGAGCTTGGCATTTTTTAACATTTATTTTACCTTTATTTAACTGGGCAAGTCAGTTAAGAACAAATTCTTATTTACAATGACGGCCTAGGAACAGTGGGTTAACTGCCTGTTCAGGGGCAGAACGACAGAACGACCTTGTCAGCTCGGGGGTTTGAACTTGCAACCTTTCGGTTACTAGTCCAACGCTCTAACCACTAGGCTACCCTGCCGCCAACCAATCAGAAGGCGAGGGACGGAGACCAGGCGGCAACAAATCTGGAGGCTACACTGGGGATAGGAGATCTGAACAAGGCACCAAGGGCGTCAGTGAAATGACCAACTAGGAAAATGATCTTGCAAAACATTTTTAACAAATTGGGGAAATGTTTGTCAGAGCGAAAGGTCAGATGCCAGAAAAATATTTATAATACTTTTTACACTTCAAATTGACCACACGCAACAACAAAAAAGGCTATTAGAAAAGAATCATTTCATACCTTGATTATGTTGAGACATGATCACGTCTATTTTTTTGTTAATTTGAGGGAATAATTGGGAACAGGTTTCCTAAATTAAACTTCTGAATTCCTGATAACAAAAAAAAATCACTCGCAGGCCGCCTGTTGCCGACCCCTACTATACAGTATATAGTGTGACAAGAGATAGAGAAACAAAGCGACCCGAGATCTTCTTGTAGTGGCCCATAAAGAAGCATGAGGGCCCTGGTGGTGGAGCATGCGGGAAAAAAAAAATGAAATATGAAATTGGCCACATCTGGGCTGAGGCCCCTCTCTCTCAGGGCCACCCCTGCTCTGTGTGACCTTGTCAGTCTCTGGCTCCACAAGGGGTTTTTCAGGGTCCCATTATCCCCCTCTCCTCTCTCCCAGATACCACACAGCTAGCAAAGCACTATTACAGTTAATTTACAATACCTCCCAAACCCCACCACCAGCTACAGCCCCAACTCCTCTCACACACAACCCAACCCATTTTCTCACACACACACACACACACACACACACACACACACACACACACACACACACACACACACACACACACACACACACACACACACACACACACACACACACACACACACACACACACACACACATCCAGCCCCTCTCTCAAACACATGCCCCACCACCAGCCCTTTTTTACTTTAGTAAAAATACTTGAAAAAAAACACTTAAGTAGTTTTTGGGGGTATCTGTACTTTACTATTTTGACAACTTTTACTTCACCACATTCCTAAAGAAAATGATGTATTTTTTTACTCCAGCAATTTTCACTGACAACCAAAAGTACTCATTACATTTTGACAGGAAAAGGTCAGGTCCAATTCACACACTTATCAAGAGAACATCCCAGGTCATCCCTGCTGCTTCTAATCTGACAGACTCACTAAACAGAGAAAAATCCCTGGTCATCCCTACAGCTTCTAATCTGACAGATTTGCTAAACAGAGAACATCCCTGGTCATCCCTCCTGCCTCTAATCTGATAGACTTGCTAAACAGAGAACATCCCTGGTCATCCCTCCTGCCTCTAATCTGACAGACTCACTAAACAGAGAACATCCCAGGTCATCCCTACAGCTTCTAATCTGACAGACTCACTAAAAAGAGAACATCCCAGGTCATCCCTACAGCTTCTAATCTGACAGACACACTAAACAGAGAACATCCCTGGTCATCCCTACTGCTTCTAATCTGACAGACTCACTAAACAGAGAACATCCCAGGTCATCCCTACACCATCTAATCTGACAGATTTACAAAACAGAGAACATCCCTGGTCATCCCTACAGCTTCTAATCTGACAGACTCACTAAACAGAGAACATCCCTGGTCATCCCTACTGCTTCTGATCTGACAGACTCACTAAACAGAGAACATCCCTGGTCATCCCTACTGCCTCTGATCTGACAGACTCACTAAACAGAGAACATCCCTGGTCATCCCTACTGCCTCTGATCTGACAGACTCACTAAACAGAGAACATCCCTGGTCATCCCTACTGCCTCTGATCTGACAGACTCACTAAACAGAGAACATCCCTGGTCATCCCTACTGCCTCTGATCTGACAGACTCACTAAACAGAGAACATCCCTGGTCATCCCTACTGCTTCTAATCTGACAGACTCACTAAACAGAGAACATCCCAGGTCATCCCTACACCTTCTAATCTGACAGACTCACTAAACAGAGAACATCCCTGGTCATCCCTACTGCCTCTGATCTGACAGACTCACTAAACAGAGAACATCCCTGGTCATCCCTACTGCCTCTGATCTGACAGACTCACTAAACAGAGAACATCCCTGGTCATCCCTACTGCCTCTGATCAGACAGACTTATTAACACATGCTGCATTTGTAAATGATGTCTGAGTGTTGGAGCCCCTGGCAAAATATAAATAAAATACAAGAACATGGTGCAGTCTGGTTTAAGTAATATAAAAAATGTGAAATTATTTATACTTTTACTTTTGATACTTAAGTTGAAGTCTGAAGTTTACATACACTTAGGTTGGAGTCATTAAAACTCGTTTTTCAACCACTCCACAAATTCCTATAGTTTTGGCAAGTCGGTTAGGACATCTACTTTGTGCATTACACAAGTAATTTTTTCAACAATTGTCTACAGACAGATTCATTCACTGTATTACAATTCTAGTGGGTCAGACGTTTACATACACTAAGTTGACTGTGCCTTTAAACACCTTAGAAAAGTCCAGAAAATGATGTCATGGCTTTAGAAGCTTATGGTAGACTAATTGACATCATTTGAGTCAATTGGAGTTCTACCTGTGGATGTATTTCAAGGCCTACCTTCAAACTCAGTGCCTCTTTGCTTGACATCATGGGAAAATCAAGAAATCAGCCAAGACCTCAGATTTTTTTTTGTAGACCTCCACAAGTCTGGTTCATCCTTGGGAGCAATTTCCAAATGCCTGAAGGTACCACGTTCATCTGTACAAACAATAGTACGCAAGTATAAACACCATGGGACCATGCAGCCGTCATACTGCTCAGGAAGGAGAAGCGTTCTGTCTCCTAGAGATGAACGTACTTTGGTGCGAAAAGTGCAAAACAATCTCAGAACAACATAACCTGAAAGGCTGCTCAGCAAAGAAGAAGCCACTGCTCCAAAACCGCCATAAAAAAGCCAGATGTTTGGAACTGCACAGGACATATGTGGACATACTTTTTGGAGAAATGTCCTCTGGTCTGATGAAACAAAAATAGAACTGTTTGGCCATAATGACCATTATGTTTGGAGGAAAAAGGGGGAGGCTTGCAAGCCGAAGAACACCATCCCAACCGTGAAGCACGGGGGTGGCAGCATCATGTTGTGGGGATGCTTTGCTGCAGGAGGGAGTGGTGCACTTCACAAAATAGATGGCATCATGAGGAACAGAAATTATGTGGATATATTGAAGCAATATCTCAAGACATCAATCAGGAAGTTAAAGCTTGGTCCCAAATGGGTCTTAAAAAATGGACAAGGACCCCAAGCATACTTCCAGTTGTGACAATATGGCTTAATAAGGAATGGCTTAAGGACAACAAAGTCAAGGTATTAGAGTGGCCATCACAAAGCACTGACCCTCAATCCTATAGAAAACGTGTGGGCAGAAGTGAAAAACTGTGTGCGAGCAAGGAGGCCTTACAAACCTGACTCAGTTACACCAGCTTTGTCAGGAGGAATGGTCCAAAATTCACCCAACTCATTGTGGGAAGCTTGTGGAAGGCTACCCGACACATTTGACCCAAGTTAAACAATTTAAAGGCAATGCTACCAAATACTAATTGAGTGTATGTAAACGTCTGACCCACTGGGAATGTGATGAAAGAAATAAAAGCTGAAATAAATCATTCTCTTTACTATTATTCTGGCATTTCACATTCTTAAAATAAAGTGGTGATCCTAACTGATCTAAGACAGGGAATTTTTACTAGGATTAAATGTCAGGAATTGTGAAAAACTGAGTTTAAATGTATTTGGCTAAGGTGTATGTAAACTTCCGACTTCAACTGTACATTCACCTTCGATACTTGAGTAAATTTAAAACCAAATACTTTTAGACTTGTACTTAAGTAGGATTTTACTGGGTGACTTTCACTTGAGTAATTTTCTACTAAGGTATCTGTGCTTTTACTCAAGTATGACTATTGGGTACTTTTCCCCATCACTGGGGGAGATTTATCTACATGATTGTCCCAAGTAGATATTCACTCACGCAAACAAAAGCACCAGCACTCACAAACCAAACTTACTGTGTAATAGAGAGCAGGTGTATTCATTCAACATATTTTATTACTGTACAAACAATCAATTCAATGCCTCTTTAAATAACAACCTGAACTACTCTCTGTGATCATCATTATGTTAATGATACAAATTAGCATAGTTAAGGCAGGTCCTAATCCACAGGAACCTTTTGTAACGAGGAATATAGTTCTGTTCCGAGTGAGAAACAAGGAAGTTTAACCTTTGTACTCATTTAGATATTGTTTACAGGGCCAATTGAATATTTATACATGAGTTCAAAGTGGAGCGTTCCTGAGCAGGAAGTGAAGAAAATAGGGGTGTTTCATATCCCCTGTGCCTCGGCATCTTCTCTCTCGCTCTCTCTCTCTCTCTCTCTCTCTCTCAGCACCTCTGCATATGCACGCACAACACATGTCAGCGATATGCACAACAAACTCGACGCAAAGCAAAGGCTCTCTCACATCTCAATTATTTATATGACTCCTGGATGATTCCATTCACTAAATGTGCTTCATTTAGCTTCCTTTCATTTTGTTAGCTACAGTAGAGGCTTGTTGACACCAGAGAAGATAGCCCACATCCCTGGAGGCCCTCTCTACCCTCTCACACCGTCTGAAAGTCTCGGTTTTTAATAGTATGGAGGAAGTGATGAAACTAATGCTGTTTCTTCATGGTGTGGGCAAGCTATTGCAAGTCACAGGCATATTTGAGGAACACCAACCATGTGGACCATTGAACCACACTATTGTAACATCCATTCATTTGAACATACGCAGATTGTGTTTGTGTTAAATCTACAACAAAATAAGTCTTTGTAAAATAAAAATAAAAATGTTTTAAAGTTACTGTATATCTAATATTGACATACAAAGCCCCAATTGGCTGATAGGATGGTCTAGAGATGAACAGTCATTGGTCTATTATAATCAGATGCCAATGTGACATCATGATGTGGTCCAAAAGTTCCATTCCTCCTGAACAGGCTCAAATGTCAAGGATATTTGTCACACAGCTCTTACACAAAATGGGCATAATCATCATTTTCTACATTTCAGAGTGTTATTTCAACCTCATAGTGTGGAGGTGTTACAGATTTTCAGCAAATTATTTTCAGTATGGCAAAAGGCTTTCAGTGTAAACTTAAACCAGAAGGAGCAATATATTTGTTTAACCAAGATCATCTTTGAGAACTAACAATCACCAAAATAAAAACAACATAATTGCAGGAAATTAAATCAATTTTTTGCAGTATGCTGCAATCAGCTGGTTGTAATTTTGGATAGAGCAGATATTTCCATATGTTTTTGTTAGCTGCATGTATGGCATAACTCTACCAGTCCTATTTATGATATCATTCACAAAGATTATACTGTTTTTTGTGTTTTTTTAATGTTTTATTTTTATTAATCATTATATTTGAGTTAATATTTGTAATAATATTTGTTCTGTCTTTTCTGGTGGATTAAACTGAAATTGCAACCTGCTTTCTACTGCTTGTTTAAAAATAGCGATATTTTGGAGATGATTTCATTATCAAATAACCGAAAGTAAATTATTGAGTCATTCTTACCAATATGCTAGAGAACCACAATAGTACATTTTTGTAGATAGAATATGCTTTTGTAAAAGGGGTAAATTGGTCATCAATATTCAGTCTTCTTTTGAACATTGTAGCTGAAAAAAAATCATAGTTTAAAAATCTTGGTTCCATTGAACATGCCATACAAATAAAGGCATTTCAATTGTCTGATGACCAAATTACCCCTTTTACCAAAGAGCAACTTTTATCTGCAAAGACCTACTATTGTGTAGTGGTTAATTTCCTGATTTTTTCTACATGGAGAACCTAACTCGTTTGGCACTAGAACAGTAGCAAATCAGTCACCTACAGTAGGTGCCTGTACAGTAGATTGTACCTGAG
Source organism: Oncorhynchus tshawytscha (assembly GCF_018296145.1). Taxonomy (NCBI): domain Eukaryota; kingdom Metazoa; phylum Chordata; class Actinopteri; order Salmoniformes; family Salmonidae; genus Oncorhynchus; species Oncorhynchus tshawytscha. The sequence continues at coordinate 14,035,047 of NC_056432.1, forward strand.
GTCCACATGCATACAGTACACAGCAGTAAGGCCATAGTATAAAGAGCAAAGACACACTGAGGTACAGGGCTTGTGAGAAATACACCATTAGCATTGTGAGTTATATATTCTATATTGTCCTCTCCTCACCATACACATCCATTTTTAATGAGGGCGAGGGGAGATATAGATCATGGAATGATAGGTGGCCCCCTACCTTCCTGTCCAACTATTTAATGTATAAATCAGAGCCTTGCAGCTGAGAGGGGAGACGGCCGGGGAGAGAGTGGGGAGGCAAGGGGGAGGGGGGCAGGGGAGAGAGTCAAGAGGCAGGGGGAGAGTGGGGGAAGCAGTGGGAGAGAGTTAGCAGGAAGGGGGAAAGAGGGGGGAGGAAGGGGAAAGAGTGAAGAAGGGAAGAGAGGGGGAGGCAGGGGAGAGAGGGGTTAGGTACAGTTGAAGTCAGAAGTTTACATACACCTTAGCCAAATACATTTAAACTCAGTTTTTCACAATTCCTGGCATTTAATACCAGTTAAAAATCCCTGTTTTAAATCAGTTAGGATAACCACTTTATTTTAATAATAGTAGAGCGAATTACCAAGCTTTAACTGATGTTGCATCAATATGATGCCATCTATTTTGTGAAGTGCACCAGTCCCTCCTGCAGAAAAGCACCCCCACAACATGATGCTGTCACCCCCATGCTTCACGGTTGTAGTACAATCTTTGTCCCCATGAGGAGTTGCAAACCGTAGTCTGGCTTTTTTTTTTATGGCGGTTTTGGAGCAGGGGCTATTTCCTTGCTGAGCAGCCTTTCAGGCAGTGTCGATATAGGACTCGTTTTACTGTGGATATAGATACTTTTGTACTTGTTTCCTCCTTTGCTGTTGTTCTGGTATTGATTTGCACTTTTCGCACCAAAGTAAGTTCATCTCTAGGAGACAGAACGCGTCTCCTTCCTGAGCTGTATGACAGCTGAGTGTCCCACGGTGTTTATACTTGCGTACTATTGTTTGTACAGATGAACATGGTACCTTCAGGCATTTGGGGAAAATAATTCTGAGATCTTGGCTGATTTTCCCATGATGTCAAGCAAAGAGGCACTGAGTTTGAAGATAGGCCTTGAAATACATCCACAGTTACACCTCCAATTGACTCAAATGATGTCAATTAGCCTATCAGAAGCCTCTAAAGCCATGACATAATTTTCTGGAATTTTCCAAGCTGTTTAAAGGCAGTCAACTTAGTGTATGTAAACTTCTGACCCACTGGAATTGTGATATAGTGAATTATAAATTAAATAATCTGTCTGTAAACAATTGTTGGAAAAATAAACTTGTGTCATGCACAAAGTAGATGTCGTCACCAACTTTCCAAAACTATAGTTTGTTAACAAGAAATTTGTGAAGTGGTTGAAAAATGAGTTTTAATGACTCCAACTTAAGTGTATGTAAACTTCCGACTTCAACTGTATGTTAGGGCTAGGGGCAGATATGTTAAGGCTAGGGGAAGGTATCTTAGTACTAGGTATGTTAGTGCTGGGTATGTTAGGGCTAGGTATGTTAGGACTAGGTATGTTAGGGCTAGGAATATTAGGGCTAGGTATGTTAGGGCTAGGTATGTTAGGGCTAGGTATGTTAGGGCTAGGTATGTTAGGGCTAGGTATGTTAGGGCTAGGGGCAGGTATGTTAGGGCTAGGTATGTTAGGGCTAGGGGCAGTATGTTAGGGCTAGGGGCAGGTATGTGAGGGCTAGGTATGTTAGGGCTAGGTATGTTAGGGCTAGGGACAGTATGTTAGGGCTAGGGGCAGGTATGTTTAGGGCAGTATGTTAGGGCTAGGGGCAGTATGTTAGGGCTAGGGGCAGTATGTTAGGGCTAGGTATGTTAGGGCAGGGGGTATGTTAGGGCTAGGGCAGTATGTTAGGGCTAGGGGCAGGTATGTTAGGGCTAGGTGCAGTATGTTAGGGCTAGGGGCAGTATGTTAGGGCTAGGTATGTTAGGGCTAGGGGCAGTATGTTAGGGCTAGGTATGTTAGGGCTAGGGGCAGTATGTTAGGTTAGGTATGTTAGGGCTAGGGGCAGGTATGTTAGGGCTAGGGGCAGTATGTTAAGGTAAGGTATGTTAGGGCTAGGGGCAGGTATGTTAGGGCTAGGTATGTTAGGGCTAGGGGAAGTATGTTAAGGTTAGGTATGTTAGGGCTAGGGGCAGTATGTTAGGTTAGGTATGTTAGGGATAGGGGCAGTATGTTAAGGTTAGGTATGTTAGGGCTAGGGGCAGTATGTTAGGGCTAGATATGTTAGGGCTAGGGCAGTATGTTAGGGCTAGGTATGTTAGGACTAGAGGCAGTATGTTAGGGCTAGGTATGTTAGGGCTAGGGGCAGGTATGTTAGGGCTAGGGGCAGGTATGTTAGGGCTAGGTATGTTAGGGCTAGGGGCAGTATGTTAGGGCTAGATATGTTCGGGCTAGGGACAGCATGTTATAGAGGCAGTATGTTAGGGCTGGGCAGGTATGTTAGGGCTAGGTATGTTAGGGCTAGGGACAGTATGTTAGGGCTCGGGCAGGTATGTTAGGGCTAGGTGTATTAGGGCTAGAGGCAGTATGTTAGGGCTAGGGCAGGTATGTTAGGGCTAGGTGTGTTAGGGCTAGAGGCAGTATGTTAGGGCTAGGGCAGGTATGTTAGGGCTAGGTATGTTAGGGCTAGAGGCAGTATGTTAGGGCTAGGTGTGTTAGGGCTAGAGGCAGTATGTTAGGGCTCGGGCAGGTATGTTAGGGCTAGGTGTGTTAGGGCTAGAGGCAGTATGTTAGGGCTAGGGGAAGTATGTTAGGGCTAGGGGCAGGTATGTTAGGGCTAGGTGCAGTATGTTAGGGCTAGGGGCAGTATGTTAGGGCTAGGTATGTTAGGGCTAGGGGCAGTATGTTAGGGCTAGGTATGTTAGGGCTAGGGGCAGTATGTTAAGGTTAGGTATGTTAGGGCTAGGGGCTAGGTATGTTAGGGCTAGGGGCAGTATGTTAAGGTTAGGTATGTTAGGGCTAGGGGCAGGTATGTTAGGGCTAGGTATGTTAGGGCTAGGGAAGTATGTTAAGGTTAGGTATGTTAGGGCTAGGGGCAGTATGTTAAGGTTAGGTATATTAGGGATAGGGGCAGTATGTTAAGGTTAGGTATGTTAGGGCTAGGGGCAGTATGTTAGGGCTAGATATGTTAGGGCTAGGGGCAGTATGTTAGGGCTAGGTATGTTAGGACTAGAGGCAGTATGTTAGGGCTAGGGGCAGGTATGTTAGGGCTAGGGGCAGGTATGTTAGGGCTAGGGGCAGGTATGTTAGGGCTAGGTATGTTAGGGCTAGGGGCAGTATATGTTAGGGCTAGATATGTTCGGGCTAGGGACAGCATGTTAGGGCTAGAGGCAGTATGTTAGGGCTTGGGCAGGTATGTTAGGGCTAGGTGTGTTAGGGCTAGAGGCAGTATGTTAGGGCTCGGGCAGGTATGTTAGGGCTAGGTGTATTAGGGCTAGAGGCAGTATGTTAGGGCTCGGGCAGGTATGTTAGGGCTAGGTGTGTTAGGGCTAGAGGCAGTATGTTAGGGCTCGGGCAGGTATGTTAGGGCTAGGTATGTTAGGGCTAGAGGCAGTATGTTAGGGCTAGGTGTGTTAGGGCTAGAGGCAGTATGTTAGGGCTCGGGCAGGTATGTTAGGGCTAGGTGTGTTAGGGCTAGAGGCAGTATGTTAGGGCTCGGGCAGGTATGTTAGGGCTAGGTATGTTAGGGCTAGAGGCAGTATGTTAGGGCTCGGCAGGTATGTTAGGGCTAGGTATGTTAGGGCTAGAGGCAGTATGTTAGGGCTAGGTGTGTTAGGGCTAGAGGCAGTATGTTAGGGCTAGAGGCAGGTATGTTAGGGCTAGGTATGTTAGGGCTAGAGGCAGGTATGTTAGGGCTAGGTGTGTTAGGGCTAGAGGCAGTATGTTAGGGCTCGGGCAGGTATGTTAGGGCTAGGTATGTTAGGGCTAGAGGCAGTATGTTAGGGCTAGGTGTGTTAGGGCTAGAGGCAGTATGTTAGGGCTCGGGCAGGTATGTTAGGGCTAGGTGTGTTAGGGCTAGAGGCAGTATGTTAGGGCTCGGGCAGGTATGTTAGGGCTAGGTATGTTAGGGCTAGAGGCAGTATGTTAGGGCTCGGCAGGTATGTTAGGGCTAGGTATGTTAGGGCTAGAGGCAGTATGTTAGGGCTAGGTGTGTTAGGGCTAGAGGCAGTATGTTAGGGCTAGAGGCAGGTATGTTAGGGCTAGGTATGTTAGGGCTAGAGGCAGGTATGTTAGGGCTAGGTGTGTTAGGGCTAGAGGCAGTATGTTAGGGCTCGGGCAGGTATGTTAGGGCTAGGTATGTTAGGGCTAGAGGCAGTATGTTAGGGCTAGGTGTGTTAGGGCTAGAGGCAGTATGTTAGGGCTAGAGGCAGTATGTTAGGGCTAGGTGTGTTAGGGCTAGAGGCAGTATGTTAGGGCTCGGGCAGGTATGTTAGGGCTAGGTGTGTTAGGGCTAGAGGCAGTATGTTAGGGCTCGGCAGGTATGTTAGGGCTAGGGGTGTTAGGGCTAGAGGCAGTATGTTAGGGCTCGGGCAGGTATGTTAGGGCTAGGTATGTTAGGGCTAGAGGCAGTATGTTAGGGCTCGGCAGGTATGTTAGGGCTAGGTGTGTTAGGGCTAGAGGCAGGTATGTTAGGGCTAGGTGTGTTAGGGCTAGAGGCAGTATGTTAGGGCTCGGGCAGGTATGTTAGGGCTAGGTGTGTTAGGGCTAGAGGCAGTATGTTAGGGCTAGGTGTGTTAGGGCTAGAGGCAGTATGTTAGGGCTCGGGCAGGTATGTTAGGGCTAGGTGTGTTAGGGCTAGAGGCAGTATGTTAGGGCTCGGGCAGGTATGTTAGGGCTAGGTATGTTAGGGCTAGAGGCAGTATGTTAGGGCTCGGCAGGTATGTTAGGGCTAGGGGTGTGAGCACCAATGTCATCTCTCTGTAATATGGGCCTGTCTGGGGTGAATAATAAGCTCCCAGTGTCCAGGCCAGGGTATTAATCTTAGTGAACACCACAGGCCCTGGGTGACCTTCAGGGGTTAGGGGTTAAAGTGGAATCCCTTGACCTCTGCCCTGTTATTGAGGCCTGAGAGGGGGGGCTGGTGGTCCTGCCGGGGTTGTTGATTTTGTGTGTGTGAATGTGTGTGTGCCCATATAACACTGTAGGTCAGAAAAATGTAGCTTGCTTTCTGCAGTTGTAAGTGTATGTACCAGGTTTCAAGTCATGCTAGCTGTATGGAACATGATAACCATGGTACCATGGTAACCAACACATATAGGTGTCCTTGTAATGCAGAGTCTTTTCCAGTGTCTTAACACATGGCTTAGTACAGGCTTGAGAGCACACATATGGAGCTACGCAAATATTCTGCAATCCCCTTCATCCTCTACAAAGGGGAATACACCTACACACACATGTAGAAGACTCTTCCTGGTAACAACTAAATAAACCAAGCATGGAGTGGCAGACATTTTCCTATTAACCCCGGACATTCCCAGAGGTTGAACGCAATTAAGCGTTGAAGGCTGTCGTAAAATAACCCACCCCCATATACACACCAACACCCCTAGAACTATTCAAAATATTAAAAATACCACCTGTTGTCTACTATTTTTACATACCGCTTTCTCATAAATCATAACACTAGGTAATTAATCAAGCTGTCAAAATGGGGACTGGGGGTCACATGGTAGGATCAGGGGTCGTAACCATGCCGACGGAGGTCAGGGTCACACCACATTCCTCATTATCAAGTTGGGATGAGAGAAGACCGGAGCAAACAAAAGCGAAAGCAGATGGAGAGGGACGGATGGAAATAAAAGAGAGAAAAAAATGGACAAAGAAAAGTGAAAGAAGCTGTCAGCTGCCTGCAAATGAAGACAGGGGAGCCGACCATGAGAGGGGAGGCGGTAAAAGGAGAAAACATTTAGACAAAAAAGGAAGGGTACAAAAAATAACAAGTGAAAACTACAAGATGTTTCTGCCATACAGACACTAAATTGGTTGATGAGAGGGTGGAGAAACAGAAGGAGGGGGAGAAGGATGAGGAGGAGAAAGAGGGGGAGGAAGTGGTTTGCGAGGCCTTTCTCAGATGAAAATATGGAGAATCAACTGTGGCAGAAATGACTTATCTGCCTGAGAGTGTAAATCACTTCTACGTATGCTGAGAAGAGGTTGAGAGACAATAGGGCCGATGGTGTGCCACGCCACGAACTCCACAACGAAATCACCATTAGATGTAGCAAAAGAATTACAGACACGTGTCTACAACACAATCCTACACAGATAGAGGAGATAGGACAATGAACCCCTGATTTACCATCTACAGCCCACGTCTTCACCATCTACAGCCCACGTCTTCACCATCTACAGCCCACGTCTTCACCATCTACAGCCCACGTCTTCACCATCTACAGCCCACGTCTTCACCATCTACAGCCCACGTCTTCACCATCTACAGCCCACGTCTTCACCATCTACAGCCCACGTCTTCACCATCTACAGCCCACGTCACCATCTACAGCCCACGTCTTCACCATCTACAGCCCACGTCTTCACCATCTACAGCCCACGTCTTCACCATCTACAGCCCACGTCTTCACCATCTACAGCCCACGTCTTCACCATCTACAGCCCACGTCTTCACCATCGCCCACGTCTTCACCATCTACAGCCCACGTCTTCACCATCTACAGCCCACGTCTTCACCATCTACAGCCCACGTCTTCACCATCTACAGCCTGCATCTTTAACATATACCACATAAACTCAGCAAAAAAAGAAAAGTCAATTTTTCAGGACCCTGTCTTTCAAAGATAATTCATAAAAATACAAATAACTTCATAGATCTTCATTGTAAAGGGTTTAAACACTGTTTCCCATTCTTGTTCAATGAACATGCACCCGTGGAACGATCGTTAAGACGCTAACAGCTTACAGACTAGGCAATTAAGGTCACAGTTATTAAAACTAAGGACACTAAAGAGGCCTTTCTACTGACTCTGAAAAACACCAAAAGAAAGATGCCCAGGGTCCCTGCTCATCTGCGTGAACGTGCCGTAGGCATGCTGCAAAGAGGCATGAGGACCGCAGATGTGGCCAGGGAAATAAATGGCAATGTCTGTACTGTGAGATGCTTAAGACAGTGCTACAGGGAGACAGGATGGACAGCTGATCGTCCTCGCAGTGGCAGACCACGTGTAACAACACCTGCACAGGATCGGTACATCTGAACATCACACTAGCGGGACAGGTACAGGACGGCAATAACTGCCCGAGTTACACCAGGAAAGCAATGCCTCCATCACTGCTCAGACTGTCCGCAATAGGCTCAGGATCAGGGAGGATCAGATGGGCAGGGCCTGGCAGGCTAGTAAAGTGGCAGCAGTGGGCTTGTCTGGCCCTCTCATTAAAGGGCTGGGGTGAGGGCGATGGGAGTCTCAGAACAGTTGTCGCCGGCAACAACGTCGACTATGGGCACAAACCCACCGTCGCTGGACCAGTCAGGACTGGAAAAAAGTGCTCTTCACTGATGAGTCACGGTTTTGTCTCACCAGGGGTGATGGTCGGATTCGTGTTTATCGTCGAAGGAATGAGCGCTACACCGAGGCCTGTACTCTGGAGTGGGATCGATTTGGAGGTGGAGGGTCCGTCATGGTCTGGGGGGGTGTATCACAGCATCATCGGACTGAGCTTGTTGTCATTGCAGGCAATCTCAACGCTGTGCGTTACAGGGAAGACATCCTCCTCCCTCATGTGGTACCTTTCCTGCAGGCTCATCCTGACATGATCCTCCAGTATGACAATGCCATCAGCCATACTGCTCATTCTGTGCATGATTTCCTGCAAGACAGGAATGTCAGTGTTCTGCCCTGGCCAGCGAAGAGCTCGGATCTCAATCCCATTGTGCACGTCTGGGACTTGTTGGATCGGAGGGTGAGGGCCATTCCTCCCAGAAATTTCTGGGAACTTGAAGCTGCCTTGATGGAAGAGTGGCGTAACATCTCACAGCAAGAACTGGCAAATCTGGTGCAGTCCATGAGGAGGAGATGCACTGCAGTACTTAATGCAGCTGGTGGCCACACCAGATACTGAATGTTCCTTTTGATTTTGATCCCCCTTTGTTCAGGGACACATTATCTCATTTCTGTTAGTCACATGTCTGTGGAACTTGTTCAGTTTATGTCTCAGTTGTGGAATCTTGCTATGTTCATACAAATATTTACACATGTTAAGTTTTCCTTAAATAAACGCAGTTGACAGTGAGAGGACGTTTCTTTTTTTGCTGAGTTTACGTCCACGAGATTATCTGACTCTGGGGAAGTAGATTAAGGGCTTCAATGCCAGTATCCCTTTAAGGGAATGATTTCAGTAGGCGGCCTGTTAACTCTTTATTCATCTATGTGTGACCACTTTAAAGAGGCTTCAAATCAAGCAAGTTATAGCAAATTTTGGGAATGTTATTCTATCTTAAATTAGGATAACATATTCGCACCATTCTTAAATTAGGATAACATATTCGCACCATTCTTAGGATAACATATTCGCACCATTCTTAAATTAGGATAACATATTCACACCATTCTTAAGTTAGGATAACATATTCGCACCATTCTTAGGATAACATATTCACACCATTCTTAAGATGTGATAACATATTCGCACCATTCTTAAGTTAGGATAACATATTCACACCATTCTTAAATTCGGATAACATATTCACACCATTCTTAAGTTAGGATAACATATTCACACCATTCTTAAGTTAGGATAACATATTCGCACCATTCTTAAGATAGGATAACATATTCGCACCATTCTTAGGATAACATATTCACACCATTCTTAAGATGTGATAACATATTCGCACCATTCTTAAGTTAGGATAACATATTCACACCATTCTTAAATTCGGATAACATATTCACACCATTCTTAAGTTAGGATAACATATTCAAACCATTCTTAAATTAGGATAACATATTCACACCATTCTTAAATTAGGATAACATATTCACACCATTCTTAAATTAGGATAACATATTCACACCATTCTTAAGTTAGGATAACATATTCACACCATTCTTAAGTTAGGATAACATATTCGCACCATTCTTAGGATAACATATTCACACCATTCTTAAATTCGGATAACATATTCACACCATTCTTAAGTTAGGATAACATATTCAAACCATTCTTAAATTAGGATAACATATTCACACCATTCTTAAATTAGGATAACATATTCACACCATTCTTAAATTAGGATAACATATTCACACCATTCTTAAGTTAGGATAACATAGTATGTTAGAATGCACAATCAAAAGAGGAGAACAAGACAAGCAAGCAAAATGCTCTGTGGGGGAAAGAGCGGGAGAGGGGAGGGGAGAGAGAGGGGGAGGGAGAGAGAGGGGGAAGGGGAGGGAGAGGGGGGGGAGAGAGAGGGAGGGGGAGAGAGAGGGGGAGGGAGAGAGAGGGGGGGGAGAGAGAGGGAGAGAGAGAGAGAGGGGGAGGGAGAGAGAGGGGAGGGAGAGAGAGAGGGGAGGGAGAGAGAGGGGAGGGGAGGGAGAGAGATGGGGGAGAGGGGGGGGAGGGAGAGAGAGATGGGGGAGTGGGGAAAGAAAAACAATCAAAAAAGTGCAAATGCCACGGAACTCCTCCCATTAGCGTCGAGCTCCCCGGCGTGAGTCGACGTGGCGCTCTATCAAAAACATAACTTCTGAACGAGACGCGGACCACTGAGCAAAATTAGCTGTCACCCTTTCCTCAAAATCTTTGTTAATCTCGTTCCCAGTGTTTGTGGATTTATCAGCACATGCATCAATGTCAGCTCCTTGGTTACAGAGACGCAATACTTGAGAGAAGAAATAATTAAAAATGTTTGGGCATGGGGCAGAGGAGGAGGGAAGAGGCGAAGGAGGAGGGAAGAGGTGGAGGAGGAGGGAAGAGGCAGATGGAAAAAAGGTAAAATGGCGTCTTCCACACGGAAAACGGAGAGTGTGTGGCGTTATAGAGAGACAAACAGATCGGACTGAGCCTCTCCTGGTGTCATCAAGCTCGTGGTCAGCGAGCACAGCTATCGCTGTAACGACGTCGCACCAGAAACAAGACATTTTTTTTTGCAGTGGTTTGACTCAATGTTCCACATATCCTTCTAACTGGAAATCCCTCTTACCAACTGTTGAAGGGACCGGCTCATTAACTTATCAACAGTGTTAGGCCAGTGGAAAGACAAGTGACCTCAGGAGTTCTCATGCCTGACTTTAACCTCAAATAATGGTAACTAATTATAGATGTAATAAGAAGGTCTGCTCAGCACAGTATGTCCGGATGCAAAACTAGGTCCTTGACTGTCCCGAAGAAACAAACACAGTAAATCCTCTTCAGACTGTAATTTAATAGTTGATACTTGTCCAGCATTTTTCTTATTTTGTATACAGCCTTTCCAAACCCTTAGAAGTCAATCCAGCATGTGTCAAGACGAGAGGGGGCTGACAGGGGCATTAGGAATTCAACGGGCCTGTCTCTCTGTGTGTTCGCTAGGCTACCTCTGGGACTGTGCTGCTGAGATGTCCTGGAGACCTCCCCTTCATATCACAGGCCCAGTCGCCTGCCTCCCTGCCTGGACAAACCTGGTCAGATGACAACAGGCCAGACAGACAGCTTGGGAAAGAGAGAGAGACATGTATAATACATCCTGCATAAACACATTTCCCTGCTGAGATCTCCCTCTCCCCTGGGCTGGGGTGTCTGTGCACGAGATGACCGTGTGTGGATCTGCCAAGCACCTACATCTCTGCTGTGTAAATAGTTCACAGTGTGTGAGAGTCACTAAGCTCAATCCCACAAGGACAAACACCACCCTCTTGTCCATCTTATCAGGCATGTTGGGCAGTCTAAAGGGTGCTTGTCTTGGCCATGCTGATGACAGTAAATGGAGGCAGGTCAGTCTGCAGGTGTGGTACAGAGACCCAGTGCTCAGACGGCCTCTGGTACTGACCAGTCCTGACACTTTGGATCAACAAACAGACAGATAGACAGAAAGGCCAGAAGTCAGGATCAGGGAGGATCAGATGGGCAGGGCCTGGCAGGCTAGTAAAGTGGCAGCAGTGGGCTTGTCTGGCCCTCTCATTAAAGGGCCGGGGTGAGGGCGATGGGAGCCTCAGAACAGTTGTCTCAGGGCACCCCTCTCTCTCTCTCATCGTGGAAGTGGAGTGCCGAGCACACCCCCATCCACAGGGCTGAGGTGGAGCGGTTTGAGAGCTTCAAGTTCCTCTGTTTCCACATCACTAAGGAATTAACATGGTCCACGCACACACCAACACAGTTGTGAAGAAGGCACGACAAAACCTCTTCTGAAAAGATTTGTCATGGGCCCTCAGATCGTCAGAAATTTCTACAGCTGGGCCTCCCGGGTGGCGCAGTGGTCTAAGGCATTGCATTGCAGTGCTAGCTGTTAGGTTGTGTTTCGGAGGATGCATGGCTTTCGACCCGTACGGGAGTTGTAGCGATGAGACAAGATAGTAACTACTAACAATTGGATACCACGAAATTGGGGAGACAAGGGGGTAAAAAATATAAACATTTTACAGCTGCACCACAATAACCTAAAACTTCTTACCTGGGAATATTGAAGACTCATGTTAAAAGGAACCACCAGCTTTCATATGTTCTCATGTTCTGAGCAAGGAACTGATAAAATGTTAGCTTTCTTACATAGCATTTGATTTGATTTGATTAGCACATATTGCACTTTTACTTTCTTCTCCAACACTTTGTTTTTGCATTATTTAAACCAAATTGAACATGTTTCATTATTTACTTGAGGCTAAATTGATTTTATTGATGTATTATATTAAGTTAAAATAAGTGTTCATTCAGTATTGTTGTAATTGTCATTGTTACAAATAAATAAATTTTAAAAAATGTACGATTAATCGGAATCGGTGTTGAAAAATCATAATCGGTCGACCTCTAGTATATATATATATATATATACACACACTAACAATACTATAAACACACACTCACTAGACTATATACTGTATTAACACTCACTAGACTCTATATACATATATACACACACATACACACTCACTAGACTATAATATATATATACATACATACACACAATACTATATATACACACTCACTAGACCATATATATATATATACACACACTCACAATATTATATATACAGTCGTGGCCAAAAGTTTTGGGAATGACACAAATTTTAATTTTCAAAGTCTGCTGCCTCAGTATGATGTCCATTTGCATATACTCCAGAATGTTATGAAGAGTGATCAGATGAATTGCAATTAATTGCAAAGTACCTCTTAGCCATGCAAATGAAATGAATCCCCCAAAAACATTTCCACTGTATTTCAGCCCTGACACAAAAGGACCAGCTGACATCATGTCAGTGATTCTCTCGTTAACACAGGTGTGAGTGTTGACGAGGACAGGGCTGGAGATCACTCTGTCATGTTGATTGAGTTTAAATAACAGAAGGAGGGTGGTGCTTGGAATCATTGTTCTTCCTCTGTCAATCATGGTTACCTGCAAGGAAACACGTATATATATATATACCATGTACACAATCACTAGACTTCATATACACACCATGTACACACTCACTAGACTATACATACACACTCAATAGACATATACACATACCATATTGACACTCACTAGACTATATATACACACCATGTACACACTCACTAGACTATACATAAAAACTCAAGACATATACACACCATATATACACACCATGTACACAATCACTAGACTATAAATACACACCATGTACATACTCAGTAGACTATACATACACACTCAATAGACATATACACACACCATATAGACACTCACTAGACTATTTATACACACCATGTACACAATCACTAGACTATAGATACACAATCACTAGACTATAAATAAACACCATGTACATACTCACTAGACTACATATACACACACCCTATAGACACTCGCTAGACTATATATATACACACCATGTACACAATCACTAGACTATATATACACACCATGTACACAATCACTAGACTATAGATACACACTCACTAGACTACATATACACACACCACATAGACACTCACTAGACTATACATACACACTCACTAGACTATATATACACACACATCATATACTGTGTACACACACATACACACACACTACATTGACACTCCCACACAGAACCCCCACACACAGAACCCCCACACACAGAACCCCCACACACAGAACCCCCACACACAGAACCCCACACACAGAACCCACACACACAGGCATACCAACAGAACACAAAAAGACATACAACGTATTCATAACCCTTGAATTTTCCCACATTGTTGTTGTGTTACTGCCTAAATATAAAATGTATTAAATAGTTTCTGGCATCTGGACTGCACACAATACCCCATTACAAAAACAAAAAAACTAAAAATGAATAAAACAATTCAAGACGAAATATCTTGCGTCAATAAGTATTCAATCCCTTTGTTATGGCAAGCCCAAATGAGTTCAGGAGTAAAAATGTGCTTAAGTCACATAATAAGTTGCATGGACAATAATAGTGTTTAACATGATTTTTGAATGACAACCTCATCTCCGTACCCAACGCATACAATTATTGTAAACACAGATTCGACCACAAAGACCAGGGAGGATTTCTAACGTCTCACAAAGAAGGGCACCTATTGGTGGATGGGTTCAAAAAAAATCAGACACTGAATATCCCTTTGAGCATAGTGAAGATAATTATTACACTTTGGCTGATACATCAATACACCCAATCACTACAAAGGTACAGGTATCCTTCCTAAGTGGCTGGAGAGGAAAGAAACCATTCAGGGATCTCATCATGAGGCCAATGGTGACTTTAAAACAGTTACAGAGATTAATGGCTCTGATAGGACAAAACTGAGGATGGATCAACAACATTGTAGTTATTCCGCAATACGAACCTAAATGACAGAGTGAAAAGAAGGAAGCCTGTTGAAAATACAACATATTCCAAAACATGCATCCTGTTTGCAAAAAATGTGGTGTTATGTCTGGGGCAAATCCAATACAACACATTACTGAGTACCACTCTCCATATTTTCAAGCATTGTGGTGGCTGCATACTGTTATGGGTATGCTTGTAAATTTTAAGGACTGGGGAGTTTTTCAGGATAAAAAAAAGAAACGGAATGGAGCGAAGCACATGCAAAATTCTAGAGGAAAACCTGGTTCATTCTGCTTTCCACCAGACACTGGGAGATGAATTCACCTTTCAGCAGGACAAAAACCTAAAACACAAGGCCAAATCTACACTGGAGTTGCTTACCAAGAAGAGTTACAATTTTGACTTAAATCTACTAAGAAATCTATGGCAAGACCAGAAAATGGCTGTCTAGCAACGATCAACAACCAATTAAATTGTTGATCATTGAAGAATTTTGAGTAGAAAAAACAAGCACAAGCCAGATGTGGAACTTACCCAGAACTTACTGCCTTCATGTACAGTACCAGTCAAAAGTTTGGACACACTTACTCATTCAAGGGTTTTTCTTTATTTTTAGAACATGTTCTACATTGTAGAATAATAGTGAAGACATCAGACCTATGAAATAACACATATGGAATCATATAGTAACCAAAAAAGTGTTAAACAAATCAAAATATTTTTTACATTTGAGATTCTTCAAAGTAGCCACCCAAAATAGCTTTGCACACTCTTGGAAATTAATTTGTGGAATTAATTTCTTAATGCGTTTGAGCCAATAAATTGTTTTGTGACAAGGTAGGGGTGTATTACAGAAGACAGCCCTATTTGGTAAAAGACCAAGTCCATATTATGGCAAGAAAAGCTCAAATAAGCAAAGAGAAACTACAGTCCAACACTACTTTAAAACATGAAGGTCAGTCAATCCGGAAAATGTCAAGAACTTTGAATGTTTCTTCAAGTACAGTTGCAAAAACCATCAAGCGCTATGACGAAACTGGCTCTCGTGAGGACTGCCACAGGAAAGGAAGACCCAGAGTTACCTCTGCTGCAGAGGATGAGTTCATTAGAGTTAACCACCTCAGATTGCATCCCAAATAAATGCTTCAGAGAGTTCAAGTAAAAGACACATCTCAACATCAACTGTTCAGAGAAAACTGCATGAATCAGGCCTTCATGATTGAAATGCTGCAAAGAAACCACTACTAAAGGACACCAATAAAAGAAAGAGACTTGGTTGGGCCAAGAAACACGAGCAATGGATATTTGACCAGTGGAAATATGTCCAAATTTGAGATTTTTGGTTCCAACCGACATGTCTGTGTGAGACGCAGAGTAGTGGTTCCCAATGTGAAGCATGGAGGAGGAGGTGTGATGGTGCTTTGCTATTAACACTGTCAGTGATTTATTTAGAATTCAAGGCACACTTAACCAGCATGGCTACCACAGCATTCTGCAGTGATACGGCATGTGCTGCATCAGACGACCTGGCCTCCACAATCATCTGACCTCAACCCAATTGAGATGGTTTGGGATGAGTTGGAATGCAGAGTGAAGGAAACACAGATAACAAGTGCTCCTCATATGTGGGAACTCCTTCAAGACTGTTGGAAAAGCATACTACATGAAGCTGGTTGAGAAAATGCCAAGAGTATGCAAAGATGCCATCTAGGCAAAGGGTGGCTACTATGAAGAATCTCAAACATCACAAATATTTTGATTTGTTTAACACTTCTTTGGTTACTACATGATTCCATATGGGTTATTTCATAGTAAAACTAAAGAAAAACCCTTGAATGAGTAGGAGTCCAAACTTTTGACTGGTACTGTACATATCTACCTCAAATACCTCTGCACATTGATCTGGTTGATCTGGTACTGGTAGTCGCTGTACATAGCTTCATTCTTGTGTTATTTTATTTTTATTTGTAAACTCTGCATCGTTGGGAAGATCTCGTACGCAAGCATTTCACGGTAAAGTCTACACCAGTTCTATTTGGTGCATGTGACAAATACTTTTTGATTTAATTCCTCCTCCTCCTTCTCCTCTTCAGCGTGAAGACAGACCTTTAAGTACACGATGGCAGGGCTTTTATCTGAGGTCGCTTATTCCCATCTTCATTAGTGAGAAAATGGACTCTGGTAAACGCTTGTTAAAGCCCTTACCTACACTCCCCCGGTTAATGTGAGTGATCCATTTGTGTCCGTTTCTGGCTGACAACGCTTACTGGAAGATTAATCGTGGGGTGTCAGGCGACCCGTCCTTTTCTCATTTCCTTTCTTCTGGGTTGGAGACGTAATAACACAGTCTTTTGTTGTAACAGTGTTATTAGTGAGAAAATAGGAGAGCAGGTGAAAAAACACTGCCCTTCACAACTTCATGTAAGTGTAGATTTGAGCTTGTGAATTAAGATCACTTGACTACGGTGAAGTGCAGTTATTAATTCATCTTCATGCGACGAAGAGCGAAGACATATAATGAATGGCTTATTAATATTTTCCATTTGGTCCGGCTGTCTTTATCTGTGTCTGACGTGGGGCCAGTGGCGTCACACCTCAGGGTCCATCAGTCACTGAGGCCCAACGGCCATCCCTCTTGCTTATGGGAATGACAATGTGAAGTGCTCCTTCCAATCCCTGGGTGCCGGGGATAATCGCTGCTCATTACTTGCCCATTCCCAGAAATTCTCCACTGGATCGGTAGAAGCCATGGGAATCACAAAAAAACAAAGCTAAATTGAAAACAAAATACCTTTTATTTTATTTATTCAGGCAACCTACACTTCCTAAGACTCACATGTACACAAAACAAACACACGGGCAGCACAAATCCCCTCCCACTGTCAGTGCCAATGGACCAGGGTGTATCTTAAGGCAGAGGGGATTGTGGTCGACTGGCAGTGTCTCATTAAATTTGCTGGATTGTCTAATTGTCTTGCGCGGACCTCCGAGAGACTAGCATATTATACACATCGCAATTAAGCAAACAAAAGAGTTGAACCGCCCAGGCACTGGGGATGAGGGTAGCCCCCCCCCCTCAAAAAAATAAAAAAAGATATGGGGGAGAAAAAGGAGAGGGGAGATCCAGATCTTCCTGGGATTGGCCAGATGTCAGGGGGGAGTCGGAGGGGTGGGGTCATTTGAGGCACATCTTTGTGCTGGACCGGTCTTGTTTACTACACTGCAGCTCAGCAGTCTGAGAGGCCATTCAGAGGCCCAGCCTTTCAGAAAGTACTGAAGCACCCCTTAAGCCCACTTAACTACCATTTTCACACACTCTCCCTGCTCTCCTTTCTGTAGTTGCCACCATTACATCAAACGCAAGAACAAAGGGGGAGAAGAGAAACGTTGTCCGCAGAACAGACCCATCACAAATATTCATGTGAAAAGGTGTTGGGGTGCAGAATCTACGTAGATGCACAAGGACAACTTGTGGGAGGCTCTTCTGGCTGCAATGAGCTTGGTTTTCAGGCGAAAAGGACTCAAAGTGCAATCAACCATAAGGAAGGGCTTGAGACGTGCGCGCTAATGCTAAAGACTCTACACAGCCCATTAAAAGGCCTATAAATGGAAAGCTGCATTCATTCCCCATCTCTATTAGGCACAGGCACACACAGTATTCACAGGCACACACAGTATTCACAGGCACACACAGTATTCACAGGCACACACAGTATTCACAGGCACACACAGTATTCACAGGCACACACAGTATTCACAGGCACACACAGTATTCACAGGCACACACAGTATTCACAGGCACACACAGTATTCACAGGCACACACAGTATTCACAGGCACACACAGTATTCACAGGCACACACAGTATTCACAGGCACACACACAGTATTCACAGGCACACACAGTATTCACAGGCACACACAGTATTCACAGGCACACACAGGCACACACAGTATTCACAGGCACACACAGTATTCACAGGCACACACAGTATTCCAGGCACACACAGTATTCACAGGCACACACAGTATTCACAGGCACACACAGTATTCACAGGCACACACAGTATTCACAGGCACACACAGTATTCACAGGCACACACAGTATTCAGGCACACACAGGCACACACAGTATTCACAGGCACACACAGTATTCCGAGGCACACACAGTATTCCGAGGCACACACAGTATTCACAGGCACACACAGTATTCACAGGCACACACAGTATTCACAGGCACACAGCATTCAGAGGCACACACAGTATTCACACGCACACACACACACCTTCACTTAGAAAAACTTGATCATAAACAAATAAGTGCACAGTACACACAAACATGTCACATTGATCAACTCCCATCTTGTATGTGGGAGAATATATATATATATATATATTATATACATAATTGATCAAATGTATTCAATACCAATTGAGGGTACACTTTGGAAATGTGGGGCTAATCTGAGATACATGTGAATAACATCTCTTAGTTCAGTCGCAAATCTGTGGAACTAAGAGTTTAAATTGACTAGTGAAATTAGTATTCCTGACTGAGCTTGAGATAAATCCCAGTGAACTCCTCTCATCTCTCTTATAGTCTGTCACACACACATGGTTTGGCGCATGCATTCACAGTGGTGCACTACATTAGCCAGCTCTAACCACAGAGAGGGGTTCACAGTGGTGCACTACATTAGCCAGCTCCAACCACAGAGAGGGGTTCACAGTGGTGCACTACATTAGCCAGCTCTAACCACAGAGAGGGGTTCACAGTGGTGCACTACATTAGCCAGCTCTAACCACAGAGAGGGGTTCACAGTGGTGCACTACATTAGCCAGCTCTAACCACAGAGAGGGGTTCACAGTGGTGCACTACATTAGCCAGCTCCAACCACAGAGAGGGGTTCACAGTGGTGCACTACATTAGCCAGCTCTAACCACAGAGAGGGGTTCACAGTGGTGCACTACATTAGCCAGCTCTAACCACAGAGAGGGGTTCACAGTGGTGCACTACATTAGCCAGCTCTAACCACAGAGAGGGGGGGTTCACAGTGGAGCACTACATTAGCCAGCTCTAACCACAGAGAGGGGTTCACAGTGGAGCACTACATTAGCCAGCTCTAACCACAGAGAGGGGTTCACAGTGGAGCACTACATTAGCCAGCTCCAACCACAGAGAGGGGTTCACAGTGGTGCACTACATTAGCCAGCTCTAACCACAGAGAGGGGTTCACAGTGGAGCACTACATTAGCCAGCTCCAACCACAGAGAGGGGTTCACAGTGGTGCACTACATTAGCCAGCTCTAACCACAGAGAGGGGTTCACAGTGGAGCACTACATTAGCCAGCTCTAACCACAGAGAGGGGGGGTTCACAGTGGAGCACTACATTAGCCAGCTCCAACCACAGAGAGGGGTTCACAGTGGAGCACTACATTAGCCAGCTCTAACCACAGAGAGGGGGGGTTCACAGTGGAGCACTACATTAGCCAGCTCTAACCACAGAGAGGGGTTCACAGTGGAGCACTACATTAGCCAGTTCCAACCACAGAGAGGGGTTCACAGTGGTGCACTACATTAGCCAGCTCTAACCACAGAGAGGGGTTCACAGTGGAGCACTACATTAGCCAGCTCCAACCACAGAGAGGGGTTCACAGTGGTGCACTACATTAGCCAGCTCTAACCACAGAGAGGGGTTCACAGTGGAGCACTACATTAGCCAGCTCCAACCACAGAGAGGGGTTCACAGTGGAGCACTACATTAGCCAGCTCCAACCACAGAGAGGGGTTCACTGTGGAGCACTACATTAGCCAGCTCTAACCACAGAGAGGGGTTCACAGTGGAGCACTACATTAGCCAGCTCTAACCACAGAGAGGGGTTCACAGTGGAGCACTACATTAGCCAGCTCTAACCACAGAGAGGGGTTCACTGTGGAGCACTACATTAGCCAGCTCTAACCACAGAGGGGTTCACAGTGGTGCACTACATTAGCCAGCTCTAACCACAGAGAGGGGTTCACAGTGGTGCACTACATTAGCCAGCTCTAACCACAGAGAGGGGTTCACAGTGGTAGCACTCTAACCACATTAGCCAGCTCTAACCACAGAGAGGGGTTCACAGTGGAGCACTACATTAGCCAGCTCTAACCACAGAGAGGGGTTCACAGTGGTGCACTAACCACATTAGCCAGCTCTAACCACAGAGAGGGGTTCACAGTGGTGCACTACATTAGCCAGCTCTAACCACAGAGAGGGGTTCACAGTGGTGCACTACATTAGCCAGCTCTAACCACAGAGAGGGGGGGTTCATTAGCCAGTGGAGGGGCACTACATTAGCCAGCTCCAACCACAGAGAGGGGTTCACAGTGGTGCACTACATTAGCCAGCTCTAACCACAGAGAGGGGTTCACAGTGGAGCACTACATTAGCCAGCTCTAACCACAGAGAGGGGTTCACAGTGGAGCACTACATTAGCCAGCTCTAACCACAGAGAGGGGTTCACAGTGGTGCACTACATTAGCCAGCTCTAACCACAGAGAGGGGTTCACAGTGGAGCACTACATTAGCCAGCTCTAACCACAGAGAGGGGTTCACAGTGGAGCACTACATTAGCCAGCTCTAACCACAGAGAGGGGTTCACAGTGGTGCACTACATTAGCCAGCTCTAACCACAGAGAGGGGTTCACAGTGGAGCACTACATTAGCCAGCTCTAACCACAGAGAGGGGTTCACAGTGGTGCACTACATTAGCCAGCTCTAACCACAGAGAGGGGTTCACAGTGGAGCACTACATTAGCCAGCTCTAACCACAGAGAGGGGTTCACAGTGGTGCACTACATTAGCCAGCTCTAACCACAGAGAGGGGTTCACAGTGGTGCACTACAGGGGTTACATTAGCCAGCTCTAACCACAGAGAGGGGTTCACAGTGGAGCACTACATTAGCCAGCTCTAACCACAGAGAGGGGTTCACAGTGGTGCACTACATTAGCCAGCTCTAACCACAGAGAGGGGTTCACAGTGGAGCACTACATTAGCCAGCTCTAACCACAGAGAGGGGTTCACAGTGGTGCACTACATTAGCCAGCTCTAACCACAGAGAGGGGTTCACAGTGGTGCACTACATTAGCCAGCTCTAACCACAGAGAGGGGTTCACAGTGGTGCACTACATTAGCCAGCTCTAACCACAGAGAGGGGTTCACAGTGGTGCACTACATTAGCCAGCTCTAACCACAGAGAGGGGTTCACAGTGGTGCACTACATTAGCCAGCTCTAACCACAGAGAGGGGTTCACAGTGGTGCACTACATTAGCCAGCTCTAACCACAGAGAGGGGTTCACAGTGGAGCACTACATTAGCCAGCTCTAACCACAGAGAGGGGTTCACAGTGGTGCACTACATTAGCCAGCTCTAACCACAGAGAGGGGTTCACAGTGGTGCACTACATTAGCCAGCTCTAACCACAGAGAGGGGTTCACTGTGGAGCACTACATTAGCCAGCTCCAACCACAGAGAGGGGTTCACAGTGGAGCACTACATTAGCCAGCTCCAACCACAGAGAGGGGTTCACTGTGGAGCACTACATTAGCCAGCTCTAACCACAGAGAGGGGTTCACAGTGGAGCACTACATTAGCCAGCTCCAACCACAGAGAGGGGTTCACAGTGGTGCACTACATTAGCCAGCTCTAACCACAGAGAGGGGTTCACAGTGGAGCACTACATTAGCCAGCTCCAACCACAGAGAGGGGTTCACAGTGGTGCACTACATTAGCCAGCTCTAACCACAGAGAGGGGTTCACAGTGGAGCACTACATTAGCCAGCTCTAACCACAGAGAGGGGTTCACAGTGGAGCACTACATTAGCCAGCTCCAACCACAGAGAGGGGTTCACTGTAACCACAGGAGCACTACATTAGCCAGCTCTAACCACAGAGAGTGGGGGTTCACAGTGGAGCACTACATTAGCCAGCTCTAACCACAGAGAGGGGTTCACAGTGGAGCACTACATTAGCCAGCTCCAACCACAGAGAGGGGTTCACAGTGGAGCACTACATTAGCCAGCTCTAACCACAGAGAGGGGTTCACAGTGGTGCACTACATTAGCCAGCTCTAACCACAGAGAGGGGTTCACAGTGGTGCACTACATTAGCCAGCTCTAACCACAGAGAGGGGTTCACTGTGGAGCACTACATTAGCCAGCTCTAACCACAGAGAGGGGTTCACAGTGGAGCACTACATTAGCCAGCTCTAACCACAGAGAGGGGTTCACAGTGGTGCACTACATTAGCCAGCTCTAACCACAGAGAGGGGGGGTTCATTAGCCAGTGGTGCACTACATTAGCCAGCTCTAACCACAGAGAGGGGGGTTCACAGTGGTGCACTACATTAGCCAGCTCTAACCACAGAGAGGGGTTCACAGTGGAGCACTACATTAGCCAGCTCCAACCACAGAGAGGGGTTCACAGTGGTGCACTACATTAGCCAGCTCTAACCACAGAGAGGGGTTCACAGTGGAGCACTACATTAGCCAGCTCTAACCACAGAGAGGGGTTCACAGTGGAGCACTACATTAGCCAGCTCTAACCACAGAGAGGGGGTTACATTAGCCAGCTCTAACCACAGAGAGGGGTTCACAGTGTGCACTACATTAGCCAGCTCTAACCACAGAGAGGGGTTCACAGTGGAGCACTACATTAGCCAGCTCTAACCAGCTCTAACCTAACAGAGAGGGGTTCACAGTGGAGCACTACATTAGCCAGCTCTAACCACAGAGAGGGGTTCACAGTGGTGCACTACATTAGCCAGCTCTAACCACAGAGAGGGGTTCACAGTGGAGCACTACATTAGCCAGCTCTAACCACAGAGAGGGGTTCACAGTGGAGCACTACATTAGCCAGCTCTAACCACAGAGAGGGGGGTTCACATTAGTGCTCTAACCACAGAGAGGGGCACTACATTAGCCAGCTCTAACCACAGAGAGGGGTTCACAGTGGTGCACTACATTAGCCAGCTCTAACCACAGAGAGGGGTTCACAGTGGTGCACTACATTAGCCAGCTCTAACCACAGAGAGGGGTTCACAGTGGAGCACTACATTAGCCAGCTCTAACCACAGAGAGGGGTTCACAGTGGTGCACTTCATTAGCCAGCTCTAACCACAGAGGGGAGGGGTTCACAGTGGAGCACTACATTAGCCAGCTCTAACCACAGAGAGGGGTTCACAGTGGTGCACTACATTAGCCAGCTCTAACCACAGAGAGGGGTTCACAGTGGTGCACTACATTAGCCAGCTCTAACCACAGAGAGGGGTTCACAGTGGTGCACTACATTAGCCAGCTCTAACCACAGAGAGGGGTTCACAGTGGTGCACTACATTAGCCAGCTCTAACCACAGAGAGAGGGTTCACAGTGGTGCACTACATTAGCCAGCTCCAACCACAGAGAGGGGTTCACAGTGGTGCACTACATTAGCCAGCTCTAACCACAGACAGGGGTTCACAGTGGAGCACTACATTAGCCAGCTCTAACCACAGAGAGGGGTTCACAGTGGAGCACTACATTAGCCAGCTCTAACCACAGAGAGGGGTTCACAGTGGAGCACTACATTAGCCAGCTCTAACCACAGAGAGGGGTTCACAGTGGTGCACTACATTAGCCAGCTCTAACCACAGAGAGGGGTGAAAAGTTTATGCTGCCATTACCTATCAGCGAGAGTGCAGGCCACACACACACACACACACACACACACACACACACACACACACACACACACACACACACACACACACACACACACACACACACACACACACACACACACACAGAGAGGCTTCCTGAGTTCAGAGAGACACAGCCAGGGTAGTGGGAAGCTAGAAACCCTTCCTGTGGAGAGAGATGGTGAAGGACCTCTGTAATCTCCAGGATAGCAGGTCCGCAGACCCCCTCTCCGTCCTCAGTCTGCTCACACTAAGAGATTCATCTCTGGGCAAACACTGCCCTGCCTCCCCTGTGTTGTGCTGACTCTGATCCACGCATGGTAAGAGGAACAGGTTCAGATCCTACAAATAATCTCCTAAAATCTCACTCTTTTTTTTCTTCAAATTGAGTCAGATTAATATTACACACATATTTCAAGAAAAATATCATAATCAAACCACAAATTCCAGAATGCCTCATGCTGTAGTAGGCTAGTAACACAGTACAGCATGACATGGGGGAACTTATCTGGTTGGACTACCTACTATGGTTTTGGGGATTCTTTAAAGAGTGCAGGAGCGCAGGTACACATACATAGGGATGAACACACACATCCCTCCATTTTGTGTTTACCTCAGTGAACTGTTGGTGTTATTATTCTCTCCAGCCCCTCTACTCTCCACCTCGGCCTGCTAAGACAAAGCAGTGCTCCTCTGCTGTAACAGAACAGTGTTACTGTTCTGGCCAATCAGTGTGATAATATATTCATGATATAAGATTA
Organism: Oncorhynchus tshawytscha; assembly: GCF_018296145.1. Lineage (NCBI taxonomy): Eukaryota > Metazoa > Chordata > Actinopteri > Salmoniformes > Salmonidae > Oncorhynchus > Oncorhynchus tshawytscha. The sequence goes on from NC_056432.1 coordinate 14,059,532, forward strand.
TTAGTCAATCTGATGCTTTCTATTGCCTTCTCAAATAACCCACAGAGAACTAACAGCAATACTACACCCTATAAGAGTCAGGCCCAATACACAGTACAATAAATAGTTAAAGCAATGAAGTAAGAATAAAATACACGCTGCACCACATTCACTCCTTCTGAGTGAATACTGAAAACCTTTTAAAAAAATGACACGGCAAACATCGGTCTCCTAGTTCTCTTCTGCCCCCCCCCAAAATATAAATACATTCTCAAAATTACTACCCTGAAACGTAGGTTTCCATGAGATAATAGAAATGAAGGGAGGGAAGAAAGCGAGAAAGAGAGAGAGGTAAAGACACCACCCATCTCCTCCTCTGTACAGTATGTGGTCTCAGGAGGGCGAGAGCTCTTTCAGTGACAAAGCCTTCCATTTCCATAGGCCCCATGTGTCTGATACCTCTCGAACCCTCCAGAGTCTGGCCTTGATCTGGGCAAACACCCTGCCAAGCTCCCCCTGATGGCTGTGCATTCATCTGGTTACTGTAGCTGTCCACACCGTGGAGGATAGATTACAGAGCTCTCTGCCTCCTATACATACACCCTCTGTTCTGTTCTCCCCTGCCCACTCACACTACACTAGCAGCATCTGTAGTAGCGCGATGCTATGCTATGCTAACTAGGGATAATGCAGCTACTGCTAGGCTCTATCGTCCACACACAGCAGACCAGGGAAAATAGACAAGGAGAAAGGGAGAGAGACGAAAGAGGGGACGTAGGGAGGGATCAAGAAGAAAGAGGAGAAGACAAGAGCCGAGGCAAGACATAGCCGGGGCAATACGTAGCCAGGGCAGGCCCAAGTCCTAATGAATAAAAATGAAGATCTTGTCAAATGATGAAGTGACAGGTTAATTTGCCGCCCTGTTAAAGATAAAGCAAGAGGGATATCGTGAGCGAGAGAGAGGGATAGTGAGAGAGAGAGAGAGAGAGAGGATAGTGAGAGAGAGGGATAGTGAGAGAGAGAGAGAGGGATAGTGAGTGAGAGAGAGGGATAGTGAGAGAGAGAGAGGGATAGTGAGCGAGAGAGAGGGATAGTGAGAGAGAGACAGAGCGAGAGAAAGAGAGAAGGCTGCCACCTATCTGCCCAAACGGATACAGGATCTGTCTCTTCCACACATCAATCCCAGTTCACTTGCTTCAGTTTCATATATTCATAAAAACACGATCGAAAGAAAGACAGCCCAAAATCACAGGCAAGGAATTGATAATAAAATCCCCCTGGGCAATTAGATGCAGACAGTTGCGTTCAGAACCAAACGAGGGAAGAAGACGGGAGGAAAAAAACAGAGCTTCTCCCACAAAGGAGCAGTGGTATCAAACGGGTGCGGAGCAGCCTGGAGCTGGCGTCTGGAGCTCGTGTCTGCCTTAGCTCTGCTGCCCCCTGGTTTTGGAGGCTGACATTAAGATGGGCCAGTCTGACCACAGCTGATAATCACTGCCTCCTTCAGGCTATCGCTGCTACACTGTTAATCAATGACAGAGAAATAACAAGAGGTAGGGAGAGAGAAAGAGAGCGGAGATTGTTTGTTGTTTCTATATTTGTTCCTTTACCCATCCCCCTGCCACCACCGCACCATCAACCAAACATAACAATACATCAATGTAAACACACACACACACACACACACACAAAGACACACACACACACACACACACACACACACACACATACAAACATGCAAGCAGTAATTTAATGCCTCTATCTCTTTCTTTTCCCCCATCAATATCAACACCAGGACAGAACAGGTGAGGTTGAGGGGATGAAAGGGATAGCTGCTAGGCTACAACTTGCTTTGGTTCACAACCAGGCCTGATCACCAAAAATGATGAGAAAGCCTATAGGGAGGAGGTCAGATACCTGGCAGTGTGGTGCCAGGACAACATCTCCCATGACATGAGCAAGACAAAGGAGCTGATCTTGGACTACAGGGATAGGAGGGCCGAACACGCACCCAATGACATCGACAGGGCTGTAGTGGAGCGGGTCGAGAGTTTCAAGTTCATTGGTGTCCCCATCATCAACAAACTATCAGGGTCCAAACACACCAAGACAGTAGTGAAGAGGGCACGACAACACCTTTTCCCCCTCAGGAAACTGAAAAGATTTGTCATATGTCCCCAGATACTCAAAAAGTTCTACAGCTGCACCATCGCGAGCATCCTGATCAGTTGCATCACCGCCTGTTATGGCAACTGCTCAGCATCCAACCATAAACCATGATCGGGAAATAAAATGAGCGTACCGTACCGTCAATACTGCCCCCCACCCCCTAGTCTCCTGTAAGTGAAAGTGAATGCCAGCGGCACTGAAGTAGTTATGTTAGCCTAGCAGTAGCCTAGCGTCCAGGCTGCCTGTGCTTATGCGTTTAGTGTAGCCTGGTACTGCGTGGCGGTGCTGCGTAGCGGTGCTGCCTGGGTTCATGCAGTTATAATTGAGAAGTCAGAGCAGTGCTTCTCTTGTCCCAGTTTCCTGGCCGATGGGGGCTTTTTGATGCATTAGGGTTAATCTGGCTGACAACATGCAGAGAGGGCCGGGGCTTTCACACACGGCGCTCACACAGATACCAGAGCAAACAGCCTTTAATCGCTGCACAAGGTCTTATCCAAACAGGGAGAACAGATGTGACGCTTCTCCGCTCACTCCCTCTCTCTGTATTACCATTTGAATCAGTGGTGAATGGAATGAACCCCAGCACTGCACAGTGTCACCCTTCACCTGCCTGTCTGCTAAATTAAACTACTATGAAAACCTTTGTCTGTGTATGTATCTGTGCGTGTATGAAAGAGACAGAGTAAGACAACTCTCTCACTGCACCTAGTTAGACAGACAGACAGACAGACAGACAGACAGACAGACAGACAGACAGACAGACAGACAGACAGACAGACAGACAGACAGACAGACAGACAGACAGACAGACAGACAGACAGACAGACAGACAGAGACAGACAGACAGACAGACAGACAGACAGACAGACAGGGACACAGACAGACAGACAGACAGACAGACAGACAGACAGACAGACAGACAGACAGACAGAGACAGACAGACAGACAGACAGACAGACAGACAGACAGACAGACAGACAGACAGACTGTCTGACAGACAGTCCCAGTCTGACAGACAGACAGACAGACAGACAGTCAGACAGACAGACAGACAGACAGACAGACAGACAGACAGGGACACAGACAGGGACACATACAGGGACACATACAGACAGACAGACAGACAGGGACACATACAGACAGACAGACAGGACTAGCGAATTTAAAGTTTCAATTTTCTAGTCTCTCAAGCCATCTCCCACTAGAAGGAACACGATGCATCTTCTAGTGAACAATTGATAGGATAGGCTCCTGTCAGTCACAAAGTGAGTGCTGACAGGGGAACACAGTGGAGAGGAAGAGTGGCAAAGTCACTCTTGCCAAAATAAGCCCAATGTATTTTCTATTTTGGACCTAAGCTTGTCGCCTGCCTTCTCGCCTTTGGGACAACGACTCCCATTATTAGGGCGGAGACATGAGCATCTCGTCATTTTGTACAGATCTCTGGTTGAGGTTGAATTTCTCTAGACAGAGGAGGGAGAGAGAGCATGATGTTCGGGAATTTGCACGTCCAATGTAAGTAAGTGGCAACACTGATTCGAATTCCAATAGCCCAATTATTGTTTTCTGACACATTCATTTACTTTCTTTCACGTTTAACATAGCAAACAACGTGGAGTCGTGGCGCCAATTTGGCTATTTACTGTTAATTGTTAACTGAACAGCAAGTGTTGACTAGTTTTTCAAAGGTGTAGAACTGACTGAATAAAGTAATCTCCTATATCCCTTTGCCATTCATAAATCATGCAGCTTTTTTACATGTCCATGGTATCACATCGGGACAAGTCAACCAAAGGATTTCCTAGGTTTCCTTCCTAGGATGTCGGGGCTTGCCAGACAGGACGATAAAGTGAGTGACTCTCGTCTCGTCAGTCAGTGAGTCAAGCCTATCGAATCGGTAAGAGAGCCGTTAATTTGGCTTAATTTGCATACGCTACTGGTAAGCCTCGGCCTTTTGGCGATAGTCTGCAGATAAATCATGAAAACATTTGATGCAGCTGGTGAATCATCACTGCAGGAACAATAGGTAGTGGAGAGACTCATTCTGCTCCAAATATGATCATTAGGGTCCTCACAGAATCCAGGTACTAAAACGAAATTCAACAATATTCAAAAATGTATTGACCTTAGTAGCAAATAAACTAAATGTAATGAAAATGTATTAGTTAGCACAAGTTTATCATAAGAGACGAAAAGAATGCAACAGTGTTATGTATTTCCTGCAACTTTCTGAAGAGGCAATGAGAATGCCCATGTCAGTGTGTGTGCGCATGTCTACCACTTTGTGTAGCCGTTAGCGATGATGAAAATAAATACATTCTTCTGGTAGATGGAAAGGCTTTCCCAAAAACACTTCTCAATTAAATGTTTACTACAGAGTAGCCTGTGCTTACCTGGCAGAATGATATGATTATTTTAATCAATCCACTGGGTATTTCTTTTACAAACTCTACCATCCCACAAAGGGGCTGTGGTATCAAATGGGTGAGACGTAGCCTGGAGCTGGAGCTCGTGTCTGCTTGGTGTGTGTCTGCCTGCATTAGCTCTGCTGCACCCTGTTTTCGGGCCAGTCTGACCACAGCTGATAATCTCTGCCTCCTTCGGCAGATACAGTGTTGATCAATGAGAGAGACAGAGAACAGGACGTTGGTTTCTCGTGTGAAATGATCAAATATAGAGACCACAAATTCAAATGGGCTATTCTTAAAAACTCTTTTACATTGTCCTCAGCTCTCAGATCTTCCCCAATATTTGGAACGAAGGACTGGTCACCCCAATCCACAAAAGTGGAGAAACATTTGGCCCCAATAAGTACAGTGGAATCTGCATCAACAACAATCTCAGAAAAATCCTCTGCAGTATCAACAGCAGACTCCAACATTTCTTCAATGAAAACAATGTCCTGAGAAAATGTCAAATTGGTTTCTTCCCAGAATATTGTACGACAGACCACGTATACACTCTGCACACTCTTATTTACAATCAAACAAAGCAAAACAGTAAAGTATTTTCATGCATTGTTGATTTCAATTTGGAAGAGGGTCTGCTATACAAATTGATGTAAATAGGTGTTGTGAGAAAAACATATTACATTATAAAATCAATGTACACAAGTGTGTGGTTAAAATTGATAATGAACACACATATTTATTTCCTCAGGACCGTGGGGTGAGACAGGAATGCAGCTTGAGCCCCACCCTCTTCAACATATATATTGAGAGTACAAAACATTAAGGAGACTGCTCTTTCCATGCTATAGACTGACCGGGTGAATTCAGCTGGAAGTTATGATTCATTATTGATGTCACTTGTTAAATCCACTTAAATCAGTGTAGATGAAGGTGAGGAGACAAGTTAAAGAAGGAGTTTTCATGCTCAACAGTTTCACGTGTGTATCAAGAGTGGTCCACCACCAAAAGGACATCCAGCCAACTTCATACAACTGTGGGAAGCACTGTAGGCAACATGGGCCAGTGTCCCTGTGGAACACCTTCAACACCTTGTAGAGTCCATGCCCCAACGATATGAGGCTGTTCTGAGGGCAAAAGGGTGGGGGGTGCAACTCAATATTAGGAAGGTATTCCTAATGTTTGTTATACTCAGTGTATATCAATGAATTGGCGAGGGGACTATAACAGTCTGCAGCACCCGGCCTCACCCTACAGGAATCTGAAGTCAAATGTCTACTGTTTGCTGATGATCTGGTGCTTTTGTCCCCAACCAAGGAGGGCCTATAGCACACAAATAATTATATCTACCTCGGCCTAAACATCAACACCACAAGTATCTTCCACAATGCTGTGAACAACCTCAGAGAGAAGGTAAGAAGGGCCTTCTATGCCATCAAAAGGAAGTTAAAACTCAACATCCCAATTAGGATCTGGCTAAAAATTATTAAATCAGTTCTACAACCCATTGCCCTCTATTGTTGTGAAGTCTGGGGTCCAATTTCCAACCAAGTATTCACAAAATTGAGACTACATGCAGAATTCTGAAAAATTATACTGTGTACAACGCAAAACCCAACACAATGCACGCAGAGCAGAATTAGGACTAACCCAGCTAGCTATCAAAATCCATTAAAATAGCTTTTCAATTCCAAAACCACCTAAAAAGAAGTGATGCCCACACTTTACACCACAAAGCCCTTACCTACAGAGTGATGATCCCCGCACTCAGCCAGCTAGTTCTGGGGCTTTGTTCACAAACACAAACAGACCTCACAGGGCCCCAGGACAGAAACACAATTAGACCCTCCAAATTATGAGAAATTAAAAATAGAATTATTTGAAAGAATCAACCAAAAAACTGAGCCAATTGGAAAGATATCTGGTCCTAAACAGAGAGTACACAGTGGCAGAATACCTGACCACTGTGAGTGACCCAAAATTAAGAAAATCCTTGACTATGTACAGACTTGCTATTGACGGAGTTCGACGTAGACAGACCTGGCTCTCAAGAGAAGACAGGCTATGTGCACACTGTCCACAAAAAGAGGTGGAAACTGAGCTACACTTTCTAACCTCTTGCCAAATGAATGACCATATTAGAGACACATATTTCCCACAGATCACACAGACCCACAAAGACTTTAAAAACATTGATAAACTCCCATATCTGTTTGGTGAAATAACGCAATGTGCAGTCACAGCAGCAAGATTTGTGGCCCGTTGCCATGTGAAAAGTGCAACCATTGGAGCACAAACAACATTGTAAATATCACCAATATTTATCTGTTGATTTATCTTCCCGCACTATTCATACTACAACTATTCGCACATTACTAAAACACTGTACAAAGCTAATAATATAACACAAATCACTTGAAGTCTGTTTTTTGAGCTTTTTGATTGCAATGGTTACTGTTCATTTCAAATATTTTGGGTTTGTTGATGTTGTTATTACATGAGTTTGTCTTGCTTCCGCCTCACATTCGTTGATGAAAAAAGCACATGCCGTTGGAAGTCCCGATGTGGGGCCCAGGCTTCATGCAGGTTATGCAGTCTCACGGAAGCACAATGTGTGTTGGAAGCTTGTCTATGTTTGATGCCCCTCTGGTACCCCTCATTCCATGGTGTTCACAGGGTTCAAGGATTATATCAATCTCCCCAGGGTGGAAGTAATGATTTGGGCAATTCGCTCTCTGTTCACAAGGGAGCCAGTACCTATGACTGGTTGGTAGAATAACCTCCATAATAAAAAAATGTTAATGCCTGCAATCCATCGCTGGTTACTGGAATGCATCTTACCGCCCAAACCCAGTGAGGGTCATTGTGACAGAAGTACCCCCAGGGGACACTGCCAAATCGGAGTAGGTCACTGATCTCTGGAGCCCTTATACACAGAGTGGGCCGGTCGTTAGGCATACCTTGGCACATAAACATTGTTTTTTCAACCCCAAGTTCCACATTGTTCACAGGTGTCAAAAGTGTTGTGTCTCCCGCATGAGAGTTCTCTCCTAATCGACAGGGCCCCGCACCTTCAGATGGCTTTTTAAGAGAGGCTGCCTGTCTAATCTGACCAACAACGCACATGCGCAGAGTCGCCCTGGATCATGTGAGCAGTGACGTCAGGGTACAGGGTACAATTTGTTGTCCCCACTCCCCGCTTCTGCAGCGTCATTACGTTGGTTGCTCCCAAGGCCTCAGCGTCCATTTTGAGAGAGGAATTATCCTCCTGTTTCCAGAAGCAAGCAATCGGAGTGGTTCCTATGTCGAATATCCAGGATGGTTAGTACAGCCGGTATTTCCTTTCTCCCAAAATGTACTTTGGATTCCATTCTAGACCTATGTGCCTTCAACAAGCACCTCAGAGTCAACAAACTTAGAATTACAGCCGATTTGGCTGGTGGCAGAGGAGTTGAAGAAACAAGCATTGTTAGACACATCCATGCTACTGCCCCGCATTCAGACTCTAGGCTTCATAAGAAACCCGAAAAAGAGCTGTCAGACTCCATCTAAGTGCATTCCATTTCTGGGTCTCGAGCAAGACTCACTAATGTATCGCACTTTTCTATCCCCATGGAAGGTGTCTAGGTTCCAGCTCTGCTTAGCCAAATTTTGGCTGGTGTACAATGTATATCAATTACCCGGAGCTCCTAACAGTATAACTGGAGCTCAGGCACTACACCCTGCTTTTGTCTGGGCTGGCTTGTGCTGGTCACAACCAACAATATTTCAGTGGTGACATGCATCAACAGATGGGGAGAGACGGTCTCTCTGCCTCCTAAGCTTGGCTCGCTCCCTATTGCTGGGGAGCAGTGCACTCATGCTCTCACTTTGGGCGACACATGTCCCTGGTTGCCTCAACTCGGGTGCAGATTTTTTATCCAGGTGGGATCCTCTCTCCCAGGAATGGGAAACTTTCGTCAGGGCCGGCAAAGATCCTTAGACATTGCGAGAAAACTCTCAGTGTCGTCTATTTGTCTTGATGAGGGACCCGAGTGCCCCGTTGGGAACGTGGAAACATACGCTCTGGGCAGTATGCGTTTAAGTGGCAAGTGTTTGAGCTTTGGTGCCAAGATAAAGGACCTGTTCATTTTCAGTTCTCTGTAAGGGACATCCGTATGTTTCTACAGGAGCTTGTCCAGCAGGGGCGGGCATTCTTCACATTCTCCATTCTCAGCGTGTCATGGAGCCTCACTAGGTGCCATTGTTGTGCGGTTCCTAAAAGGTCTATGTCGTCTCTAAACCTATTGCACACATGAGACTTACCGCTGGTTTGTGTGCGGCCCCTTCTGGACTCTGGACTCTTTGGATCTCTCATACAAAACCTCCCTGCTCATGGCTTTGGCCTCGGCTAAACGCGTTGGGGAGCTCCACGCTTCTCCGTACACCCTTCCTGTATTCAGTTTGTCCCGTGCATTTCTAAGGTGAAGTAGCGTCCAAATGTGACCATCGTCCAGAATGTCATGGCTATGTCCTACAGGTGCTTAGCTCTTTCCCTTTTCCCCTCTGTTTGCTTCTAAAGTGCAGAGGTTACATGCCATGTGTCCGGTGAGAGCTTCACGCACGTACATTGAACGGACCCAGGTTATTCGGTTATGTGACCGGCTTTTTGTATGTTTTGCTACTCCAGCTCACAGCACAGCGAGGCATTTTGCAGCAAGGGGCAAGGGTTACCTAGTTGTGTACGCGCCCACTCCACTAGGGGTCTGGCAGCTTCTTGGGTATTGTTTAAAGTGTTGACTATAGGAGATATATGTGCTGAGGTGAGTTGGGCATCACCACACACTTTTGTGCGGTTTTATCTCTTGGATGTCACTGGACCCAGTGTAGCCCACAGTGTGCTTACTGCTGGGACAGGGGAAGTCCTTAAGCAGCACGACGTGTGCGCAATACCTAGACTGACACATCTGGCAGCGTCAGGTCTAGGTCTGCCATGTCACTTTTTCATTTAGTATCCGTTGGGGTCAGCTACGGGAGTAATTATATTTCCCCTTAGTATGTTGTACCGAAGTTGACTGACTGAAAGGTAATGTAGCGTTATGACTATAACGACTGTTCCCCGAAGAAGGGAAACAACGTACAACACCTGAAAAGAAGGTATACCCAAACACGCTTCAGCTCAGCTTAAACGAAAAAGGGGTAATCAGCTACTTGACTGAGGGACTTGAATATCCCCAAAAAACATTCCTTATCCCCAGGATAGTTCAACTGGTAGCTATCTGGGAGAATGAAGAAGAAGGAGCACATGGTTGCGAACGTAAATCTGATAGATTTATTGATGGGACAAGTATAAAAATGGCTAGCGTTTCGGCATGAATTGCCTTCATCAGGAGGTACAACACCTGTTTGGCCCCACGCCGCCCGTTCTTGCCTCAGTGAAGAGGAATAAAGGAATAAATACGAGCCCCACACTAATCAACTGTGGAAAGCGAGCTTCCAGCAAGGCAAGGATTTTATTGGGCTTGTCAGGCGTAATTGTAGATCCTTGAACCAAAGACGCAAGGGTGCGACTCCCTCCCCACCCCGTACCTCGTTTCCCTCCTTCAAGGAACAGTAGTTATAGTCATAACGCTACGTTATTGCAGTCTCACTGCACCACTCTTGAATTTCAAACCCACCTCAACCCTGGGCTGAGCTGAGCAGAAAGCCCACACTGGAGGCAAACAACAGCCCTGAAAGGGCGTATTAATGAGATATCTTAACTAACAGAACGCTATACACAGAAAAGGGAGGAGGGAAAAATAGAAAGAAGAGAGGGAGAGAGCAGGAGGGGTCGCAAAGAGCACAGCAAGAGTGATGGAGAGGGACAGAGAGGGTTAAGAGGATGGAGAGAAAAATGACACTGCTCCCTCTCTTTCCCTCCTTATCTCTCTCTCTCTTTCCCTCCTTATCTCTCCTTATCTCTCCCTCTCTTTCCCTCCTTATCTCTCCCTCTCTTCTCTCTTTCTGCTATCCTCTGGTCCTTGTGGCGCTGTGGAGATGGTGAGGCTCTAATTGCTGAAATATTCGTGGGGCTCTCCTTTGATGTGAGGCTCTCTGTGTGTATGTGTGTGCGTGCGCGTGTGCAGCAGGGCTTCAGTGCTGCATGTTCAGGGAGGTCTCTCCCATCATGCCCCAGTGATCACAGACGCCGCTCCCGGCTCCGCTCCCTGGATCTCTATTGGCTGCCTGGCAGGGCCTCCCATCAGCTGGCTTCTAACACGCCTCTTACAACTTCATTAGCCCGCTCCGACCTACCCTGCTTATCCCCACAGCCGCCAATACAGCACACACACACGCGGACAGGTGGTCAGGCAAGTGACCGCACACACACAGATATGGGTGCACACATAAGTAAACACATACAAACAAGCAGAGATAACCACAAACAAGTAAACTAAAGTGTGTGGACACCTGCTCGTCGAACATCTCATTCCAAAAACAGTATTAATATGGAGTTGGTCCCCTCTTTGCTGCTCTAACAGCCTCCACTCTTTTGGGAAGGCTTTCCACTAGATGTTGGAACACTGGAAGGAAGTCCCCGCAGCATTCTTCCAGTCACCAATGTTGGGCGATTAGGCCTGGCTCGCAGTCGGTGTTCTAATTCATCCCAAAGGTGTTCGATGGGGTTTAGGTCAGGGCTCTATGCAGGCCAGTCAAGTTCTTCCAAACAGATCTCAACAAACCATTTCTATATGGACCTCGCTTTGTGCACGGGGGAATTGTCATGCTGAAACAGGAAAGGTTCTTCCCCAAACTTTTTCCACAATGTTGGAAGCACAGAATCGTCTAGAATGTCTTTGTATGATGTGGTGTTAAAATTTCCCTTCACTGGAACTAAGGGGTCTAAACCATGAAAAACAGCCCCAGTCCATTATTCCACCTCCACCAAACTTCACAGTTGGCACTATGCATTCGGGCAGGTAGCGTTCTCCTGGCATCTGCCAAACCCAGATTTGTCCGTCAGACAGCCAGATGGTGAAGCGTGATTCATCACTCCAGAGAATGCGTTTCCACTGCTCCAGAGTCCAATGGTGGCGAGCTTTACCCTACTCCAGCCGACGCTTGGCGCTGCACATGGTGATCTTAAGGTTGTGTGTGGCTGCTCGGCCATGGAAACCCTATTCATGAAGCTCCCAACGAACAGTTCTTGTGAGTACGTTGCTTTCAGAGGCAGTTTGGAAGTCGGTAGTGAGTGTTGCAACCGAAGACAGATGATTTTTTACGCACTACGTGCTTCAGCACTCAGTGGTCCCACTCTGAAAGCTTGTGTGGCCTACCACTTCCTGGCTGAGCTGTCGTTGCTCCTAAGATGTTTCCACGTCACAACAACAGCACTTACAGTTGACCGGGGTAGCTCTAGCAGGGCAGAAATTTGACAAACTAACTTGATGGAAAGGTGGCATCCTTTGAGAGTGCCAGGTTGAAGGTCACTGAGCTCTTCAGTAAGGCCATTGTAATGCCAGTATTTGTCTATGGAGATTGCATGACTGTGTGCTCGATTTTATACACCTGTCAGCAACGGGTGTAGCTGAAATAGCCAAATCCATTCATTTGAAGGGGTGTCCACATACTTCTGTATACACCTACACTCATCCACGAACACACACTTCTCCATAAGACCCTCACTAGTTCATTTCCTGGCTGTTCCTTTTCTCCAGCCCTGCAGTAATTACCTCTCTAGCTTGTTGTTGTTGTAGCTCTCAGTAATGAGCTAGAGAATGGAGAAAGATGCACATTACATGGAACTCAGACCAGGGGTTTATTTACACAGGTTCAGGAGGTCAATGCCCCATTGATTATGGTGTATATATCTATGACTGAGTATTCATTGATACATTTTTAATTTGATGAGTCAGGTGGACTGGGCTGACGGAGGGAGGCAGGAAGAGTGTAATCCTAATCTCTCTCATCCTACTCAGAGTCCCCCCCCTCCACCCTCATCCCCCTACAGCATTAAATATTAATTACATCTTAAAAATGGGCTTTAGGAGATCCTGGGATATGTGTGTGTGTGACGGGAGGATGTGGGAGTTAGCTTGGCACCGTAGTTATTGTGGTTCATTTCACTTTACCACACATAGACTGATCAGTGCTCTGCATGTATTAGATCCATCCAGAGTAGCAGGTCTGGAGTCAGATCCTATCACTCCCACTAATCTACATATGTATTACTTATCACTGACACACCACTCTAGGATCAGAATCTACTGACAGACAGTTATTTACTAAATAACCCTCTCAATTTAATGAATTAATTTCTACCATTGTGAGAAGAGATTGCCGAATAAGGATTGGTGGTAACTGTGTAATTCTCTTACCTAGGTGGATGTAAGTATGGTTTAGCCAGTGAAAGAAAGCCCAGTGAAGTCCGTACACCACTACTGCAGCAGCTCAACCACAGAGCCAAATTACCAGGCTTCCATGGTTTTGTTCCTTCCTGGCTCCTTCCCATATAAGTCACAGTTTTTCATATTGGATTCAGGAGCCTTTGGTGGTGCCCTTGGCTTTGGATGAGCACACCACCACTTACAAACACATGAATGGACAGAAATGTTCCATGTGTGGCCTATGTTCATATCTGGCCTTAGCGAATCAGAAGCTGCTGCACCATGAAAGGGGTTGTGAGGTAGATGTAGGCCAACATCATTATTTCAGCAAACATTTCTACTGGCTAAGCGCCAGCACACTCTCACCGCAACTTAGCTGGTGTGGTGGAGAAACCAGGCAGGCTGTCCTATCCCAGCGACATGGTGGAGAAACCAGGCAGGCTGTCCTATCCCAGCGACATGGTGGAGAAACCAGGCAGGCTGTCCTATCATGGTGGAGAAACCAGGCAGGCTGTCCTATCATGGTGGAGAAACCAGACAGGCTGTCCTATCCCGGCAACATGGTGGAGAAACCAGACAGGCTGTCCTATCCCAGCGACATGGTGGAGAAACCAGGCAGGCTGTCCTATCATGGTGGAGAAACCAGGCAGGCTGTCCTATCCCGGCGACATGGTGGAGAAACCAGACAGGCTGTCCTATCCCAGCGACATGGTGGAGAAACCAGGCAGGCTGTCCTATCCCAGTGACACGGTGGAGAAACCAGGCAGGCTGTCCTATCCCAGCGACATGGTGGAGAAACCAGGCAGGCTGTCCTATCCCAGCGACATGGTGGAGAAACCAGGCAGGCTGTCCTATCCCAGCGACATGGTGGAGAAACCAGGCACCAGAGCAGGCTGTCCTATCATGGTGGAGAAACCAGGCAGGCTGTCCTATCCCAACGACATGGAGGAGAAACCAGGCAGGCTGTCCTATCCCGGCGACATGGTGGAGAAACCAGACAGGCTGTCCTATCCCACCAGAGGCAGGCTGTCCTATCCCAGCGACATGGTGGAGAAACCAGGCAGGCTGTCCTATCCCCCAGGCTGTCCTATCCCAGCGACATGGTGGAGAAACCAGGCACATGGTGGAGAAACCAGGCAGGCTGTCCTATCATGGTGGAGAAACCAGGCAGGCTGTCTTATCATGGTGGAGAAACCAGGCAGGCTGTCCTATCCCAGCGACATGGTGGAGAAACCAGGCAGGCTGTCCTATCCCAGCGACATGGTGGAGAAACCAGGCAGGCTGTCCTATCCCAGCGACATGGTGGAGAAACCAGGCAGGCTGTCCTATCCCAGCGACATGGTGGAGAAACCAGGCAGGCTGTCCTATCCCAGCGACATGGTGGAGAAACCAGGCAGGCTGTCCTATCCCAGCAACATGGTGGAGAAACCAGGCAGGCTGTCCTATCCCAGCGACATGGTGGAGAAACCAGGCAGGCTGTCCTATCCCAGGGACATGGTGGAGAAACCAGGCAGGTTGTCCTATCCCAGCGACATGGTGGAGAAACCAGGCAGGCTGTCCTATCCCGACGACATGGTGGAGAACACTCAGAACTCCAGTGCCCTGACTGATGTGGAGAAAGGCTTTGCAGTGACAGCACCTGACAACAGCTCCTCAATGGGTCTGAGAAGACGGGCTCCAATAAGCAGAGATGATTCTTTAACAAGGAGAATAGGGGTGGAATGGTTAGAGATACAATGGTAATATCAGGGAACAGACCACAGGAGGGAGAATGGCTATTGTTGGGCATCATGGCTACCCTGCAGGGGTGGTTGTGGATTTGATGGGTGTAGCTTGGTGTACAGGATGGGTTCGAGAGGTTTCTCTAGAGCACGGAGTAGATCATGTCTCGACAGTATGTCACATTTCTCTCCAGTCAAAACACTGAGCATGTCCCTACTGTATATCACATCTCTCCCCAGTCAAAACACTGAGCATGTCCCTACTGTATATCACATCTCTCCCCAGTCAAAACACTGAGCATGTCCCTACTGTATGTCACATCTCTCCCCAGTCAAAACACTGAGCATGTCCCTACTGTATATCACATCTCTCCCCAGTCAAAACACTGAGCATGTCCCTACTGTATATCACATCTCTCCCCAGTCAAAACACTGAGCATGTCCCTACTGTATATCACATCACTCCCCAGTCAAAACACTGAGCATGTCCCTATTGTATATCACATCTCTCCCCAGTCAAAACACTGAGCATGTCCCTACTGTATATCACATCTCTCTCCAGTCAAAACACTGAGCATGTCCCTACTGTATGTCACAGCTCTCTCCAGTCAAAACACTGAGCATGTCCCTACTGTATATCAAATCTCTCCCCAGTCAAAACACTGAGCATGTCCCTACTGTATGTCACATCTCGCCAGTCAAAACACTGAGCATGTCCCTACTGTATGTCACATCTCTCCAGTCAAAACACTGAGCATGTCCCTACTGTATATCACATCTCTCTCCAGTCAAAACACTGAGCATGTCCCTACTGTATATCACATCTCTCTCCAGTCAAAACACTGAGCATGTCCCTATTGTATGTCACATCTCTACCCTGTCAAAACACTGAGCATGTCCCTACTGTATATCACCTCTCTCCAGTCAAAACACTGACCCAGTTGCAACACACTCATACAACACACACACAAACCCACTGACACGCAAAGACTCCCTCACTCTTCGTCAGTCTTTCAAATCTACAGTGCCCTTATCAACCACCTCCAGTTTCCTCCTGCTTGCCTCCCAGTCTCTGTCAGATGTCTGGGACAGGGACAGGGACCGGGGGGTAAGAGCTTCTCAATTAAGGCAGAGTAATGTAAGAGACCAATTAAGACAGAGTAATAGAAGAGACCAATTAAGGCAGAGTAATAGAAGAGACCAATTAAGACAGAGTAATAGAAGAGACCAATTAAGGCAGAGTAATAGAAGAGACCAATTAAGGCAGAGTAATGAAAGAGACCAATTAAGGCAGAGTAATGGAAGAGACTAATTAAGGCAGAGTAATGGAAGAGACCAATTAAAGCAGAGTAATGGAAGAGACCAATTAAGGCAGAGTAATGGAAGAGACCAATTAAGACAGAGTAATAGAAGAGACCAATTAAGGCAGAGTAATGGAAGAGACCAATTAAGGCAGAGTAATGGGAGAGACTAATTAAGGCAGAGTAATGAAAGAGACTAATTAAGGCCAAGTAATGGAAGAGACCAATTAAGGCAGTGTAATGAAAGAGACTAATTAAGTCAGATTAATGGAAGAGACTGTTGTGCGACAGGCTGTAGCTCAGCCAAACTCCGGAGCGACACGCTGGCTGACCCGGAGCGGAGCGACACGCTGGCTGGCCCGGAGCGGAGCGACACGCTGGCTGGCCCGGAGCGGAGCGACACGCTGGCTGGCCCGGAGCGGAGCGACACGCTGGCTGGCCCGGAGCGGAGCGACACGCTGGCTGGCCCGGAGCGGAGCGACCCTCTGGCTGGCCCGGAGCGGAGCGACCCTCTGGCTGGCCCGGAGCGGAGCGACCCTCTGGCTGGCCCGGCTGGCGGAGCGAGCCCTCTGGCTGGCCCGGAGCGGAGCGACTCTCTGGCTGGCCCGGAGCGGAGCGAGCGACCCTCTGACCAGGTCTGGCTGGCCCGGAGCAGAGTAAAGGCCCATTTCTGGCTGGCCCGGAGCGGATTTAGCAGACCCTCTGGCTGGCCCAGGGGAGCGACAATGATGCGAAACCACGCTGGCAGTGGCCCAAAGTGCCAGAAAGACCAGGTCACTGTCTCACAAAATGGACACTGTCTCACCCGGAAAGGTAAAGGCCTCATTTACTATTTGATGATCATCAGTGATCACACTGCCGAGTTTGAGAAGCGATTTATCTATCAGACAGTCACTTATACGACCGCATATGGAATCATAACCCTGACCCGGACCCCAGGGCCTTGATGCTGACAATGATGCTCAGAAACCACCGTCAAATCAGTGAAAAATTTCAACAGTTTCTTCGCTAGAAAGTGTCACTTTGTAGGAAAACAGAAAGACACTGAGTTGGGTTTGAAGTCATGATCAATGACAGAGGAGTACAAAATGACTTCTTCTGACACGTTTTCCTTTTCTTTCCATCCTCTGGGAACAGGAAGAGAGCGAGGGAGTGGAGTAGAAGTGATGATTGACCTACAGGAACAGGAAGAGAGAGAGAGTAGAGTAGTAGTGATGATTGACATACAGGAACAGGAAGAGAGAGAGAGTAGAGTAGTAGTGATGATTGACATACAGGAACAGGAAGAGAGAGAGAGTAGAGTAGTAGTGATGACTGACATACAGGAACAGGAAGAGAGAGAGTAGATTAGTAGTGATGATTGACATACAGGAACAGGAAAGAGAGAGAGTAGAGTAGTAGTGATGATTGACATACAGGAACAGGAAGAGAGAGAGTAGAGTAGTATTATTGTAGTGATGATTGACATACAGGAACAGGAAGATTGACATACAGGAACAGGAGAGTAGAGTAGTAGTGATGATTGACATACAGGAACAGGAAGAGAGAGGGAGTAGAGTAGTAGTGATGATTGACATACAGGAACAGGAAGAGAGAGAGAGTAGAGTAGTAGTGATGATTGACATACAGGAACAGGAAGAGAGAGAGAGTGGAGTAGTAGTGATGATTGACGTACAGGAACAGGAAGAGAGAGAGAGTAGAGTAGTAGTGATGACTGACATACAGGAACAGGAAGAGAGAGGGAGTAGAGTAGTAGTGATGATTGACATACAGGAACAGGAAGAGAGAGAGAGTAGAGTAGTAGTGATGATTGACATACAGGAACAGGAAGAGAGAGGAGTAGAGTAGTAGTGATGATTGACATACAGGAACAGGAAGAGAGAGTAGTAGTGATGATTTAGTAGTGATGATTGACATACAGGAACAGGAAGAGAGAGAGAGTAGAGTAGTAGTGATGATTGACATACAGGAACAGGAAGAAGAGAGAGAGTAGAGTAGTAGTGATGATTGACATACAGGAACAGGAAGACAGAACAGAGAGAGTAGAGTAGTAGTGATGATTGACATACAGGAACAGGAAAGGAGAGAGAGTAGAGTAGTAGTGATGATTGACATACAGGAACAGGAAGGAACAGGAAGGAAGTGATGATTGACATACAGGAACAGGAAGAGAGAGAGAGTAGAGTAGTAGTGATGATTGACATACAGGAACAGGAAGAGAGAGAGAGTGGAGTAGTAGTGATGATTGACATACAGGAACAGGAAGAGAGAGAGAGTGGAGTAGTAGTGATGATTGACAGGAACAGGAACAGAGTAGAGAGTGATGATTGAGGAACAGGTGGAGTAGTAGTGATGATTGACATACAGGAACAGGAAGAGATTGAGGAGAGTGGAGTAGTAGTGATGATTGACATACAGGAACAGGAAGAGAGAGAGAGTAGAGTAGTAGTGATGATTGACATACAGGAACAGGAAGAGAGAGAGAGATTAGAGTAGTAGTGATGATTGACATACAGGAACAGGAAGAGAGAGAGAGTAGATTAGTAGTGATGATTGACCTACAGGAACAGGAAAGAGAGAGAGTGGAGTAGTAGTGATGATTGACATACAGGAACAGGAAGAGAGAGAGAGTAGAGTAGTAGTGATGATTGACGTACAGGAACAGGAAGAGAGAGAGAGTAGATTAGTAGTGATGATTGACCTACAGGAACAGGAAACAGGAAGAGAGTAGTGATGAGTAGATTAGTAGTGATGATTGACTACAGGAACAGGAAGAGAGAGAGAGTAGAGTAGTGATTGTGATGATTGACCTACAGGAACAGGAAGAGAGAGAGAGTAGTGAGTAGTAGTGATGATTGATTGTACAGGAACAGGAAGAGAGTAGTGAGATTGTGGAGTAGTAGTGATGATTGACATACAGGAACAGGAAGAGTAGTAGTGATGAGTGGAGTAGTAGTGATGATTGACATACAGGAACAGGAAGAGAGAGAGTAGAGTAGTAGTGATGATTGACATACAGGAACAGGAAGAGAGAGAGAGTAGAGTAGTAGTGATGATTGACATACAGGAACAGGAAGAGAGAGAGTAGAGTAGTAGTGATGATTGACATACAGGAACAGGAAGAGAGAGAGAGTAGAGTAGTAGTGATGATTGACATACAGGAACAGGAAGAGAGAGAGAGTGGAGTAGTAGTGATGATTGACATACAGGAACAGGAAGAGAGAGAGTAGAGTAGTAGTGATGATTGACATACAGGAACAGGAAGAGAGAGAGAGTAGAGTAGTAGTGATGATTGACCTACAGGAACAGGAAGAGAGAGAGTAGAGTAGTAGTGATGATTGACATACAGGAACAGGAAGAGAGAGAGAGTAGAGTAGTAGTGATGATTGACATACAGGAACAGGAAGAGAGAGAGAGTAGAGTAGTAGTGATGATTGACCTACAGGAACAGGAAGAGAGAGAGTAGAGTAGTAGTGATGATTGACATACAGGAACAGGAAGAGAGAGAGAGTAGAGTAGTAGTGATGATTGACATACAGGAACAGGAAGAGAGAGAGAGTGGAGTAGTAGTGATGATTGACCTACAGGAACAGGAAGAGAGAGAGAGTAGAGTAGTAGTGATGATTGACATACAGGAACAGGAAGAGAGAGAGAGTAGAGTAGTAGTGATGATTGACCTACAGGAACAGGAAGAGAGAGAGAGTAGAGTAGTAGTGATGATTGACCTACAGGGATGGAAATCCGCTCTTCTACAGAGTACAGCATGAGTAGTTTTTGGGGGGAATGCAAGAGTTTACATTGCAGTGGGGCCCTTGATGTCAAGGCTGACAGAATAATAAAAACAACAATACTGTGAATACGGAGAAACCTTGATCCCAGGCATGGCGAGGAAGGAAATTCAAGACACGCCAGCTAGCAAACAACAAAACACGACAACTGTCATAGGCGGTGTCAAACTACTCTCTTGAACAAATTAGTAAGACTAGTCATCATTGGTAGTGACAGCATTAGAATACCTAGCTCACTTACTATTACTTTCAGATTAATTAAGACAAATCCTATTCAAATAGGAGAACTTTTCACGAAAACAAAATTGAGAACGATGATGATTGTGTGTGTGTGCCGATTTGAGGAATACAACACAAGACTAACAAGTGGGCACGAGTGACAACGACGAGGAGACGCAGACGATTTGGAGGAGCTAAAACCAGCCATGCATTGCTGAAGCATGGCCTAGAAAGAGAAACCACAGGCCTTACATGCTCTCAATCATACTGTCTGTCCAGCTCTGAATAAAGAGGTCCATTCCACAGACTCCACAGCAGTCAGAAACTAATTAAGTCATTGGAAATAATGTTGGAGACGGTACCTGTATGCAATCTAGCAGAGCAGGGTTGATGAGCGACTACCAGGCCCCAGGCAAACTTCAAAAAGATGGCAAAGGAAGAAGAAGTGAAGAAAAAAAAAGAAAGGGAGTTTTAATTGAACAGACAAACTTGAAGAGACTTCTCGGTATCCTCCTCTCCGACAACAGGTAAAGGGTAAGCATGCCCCCAGCAGACAGGCTTGTGCTAGCATCTACTGGGGAATCTGGAGCTGGTTGGATGGTGGAGGGAGAATGGCTCTGGTTAATTGAGGGGAGTTCACAGCCCGGCCATCTTCTATAGGAGGTGATCACAGCAAAAGCCCTGCGGGGGGGCTGTCTGTGTCTCTCCGTCTCTTCATCCTCATAGGCAATGAAACCAGATCCTACCTTACATTCTCCAATCCAGTCTGTCTACCTTAAAATGATTCAAATGGAAAGGTATTTCTACGTCCCCTACCGCACTTCATTAGGACCCTGTCTCTGTGGGTTTTGTGCCCTAACGTGCTGCACCTCACCAGCAGCAAGGCTGCAGGGGCCCCGTGCATGAAGTGGGTCACGCCATGGCTGGGCTGCGGTGGGGCACACACACGGCTGGAGACGACTGATGTTCTAGCACACTGGCGATCACAGGAAGTGGAGAGGAGAGTGATTGGGCCTTTCTAGGTCACGTCCCTAGATGAGGTTCCTCTAGCTTCGAGCAGGCCCGGCGCCATATAAACCCAGGCAGCAGCAACACACAGGAGCCAGGCTTCTGAAACACACCACACTGCTGGGCTATAGGGGGTCGCTACCCTTTATTCCACATTCCACCTCTGCTCTCTCACTCCCCGTGTCTCTCACTCCCCGTGTCTCTCACTCAGCTCTCTGCAGTATTCACCTCCTCTATTATTTCCCATCTAAATCCATTCGGTCCCCTGTAGAGGGATCAGCCTGTGGACTTCAAAGGGGTTGGAACTGGGTCACAGACTGACACTGCTGCATTACGCACATCTTGGCCAGAGAGAGTCTCTCTCTCTCTCCTCACCCTCTCTCAAATGTTATTTATCTCTTTCTCTCCCAGTTAAGGACCTTCTTATGGGTACAGAAAGGTGTAGAACTGAGCTACACTGGTAAGGTCATCATGAACAACAGGGAGGAAGGAGAGAGAGTATGTCAAAAGGAGGGAGGGAGGGATTGTAGTGTGCTAGAGAACAGTACAAAAAAAACTGTACAATACTACAAGGACACACTTCACAGGGCAAGGCAGTATGGGTAATGAATGACACACACAAACACACTTCACAGGGCAAGGCAGTATGCGTAATGAATGACACACTTCACAGGGCAAGGCAGTATGGGTAATGAACGACACACACACACTTCAGGGCAAGGCAGTATGGGTAATGAACGACACACAAACACACTTCACAGGGCAAGGCAGTATGGGTAATAACTTCACAGGGCAAGGCAGTATGGGTAATGAATGACACACAAACACACAAACACACTTCACAGGGCAAGGCAGTATGGGTAATGAACGACACACAAACACACTTCACAGGGCAAGGCAGTATGGGTAATGAACGACACACACACACACTTCACAGGGCAAGGCAGTATGGGTAATGAATGACACACAAACACACTTCACAGGGCAAGGCAGTATGGGTAATGAACGACACACAAACACACTTCACATGGCAAGGCAGTATGGGTAATGAATGACAAACACACTTCACAGGGCAAGGCAGTATGGGTAATGAACGACAAAAACACTTCACAGGGCAAGGCAGTATGGGTAATGAACAACACACACACACTTCACAGGGCAAGGCAGTATGGGTAATGAATGACACACACACACTTCACAGGGCAAGGCAGTATGGGTAATGAACGATACACACACACTTCACAGGGCAAGGCAGTATGGGTAATGAACGACACACACACACTTCACAGGGCAAGGCAGTATGGGTAATGAACGATACACACACACTTCACAGGGCAAGGCAGTATGGGTAATGAACGACACACACACACTTCACAGGGCAAGGCAGTATGGGTAACGAACGAGTGCGAACGAGAGAGCGTCATTCAGAACACAAAGCTGCAGGGGCAATATGTCTGTACACTTTGTAAAACACCACTGAACAAGTCTGCAATGAAGTGCAAGACAAAAGAGATCTTTCCTAAACCCTTAAACCACTCATAAACAGACACACACAACGGGTCGTCAGATGTTTATCCTACATGTGGGATAACAGCCGAACTCCGCTGGAGCGACTCAGAGACATCAAAGACAAGGCCAGAGCATATCCCTGCAGTACGGCATGCACACACACACACACACACACACGCACACACGCACACACGCACACACGCACACACCCACAGATAACAGAGCCACTCATGTGGGTCCTACTATGGGGGAGGATAGCAGAGCTCCATTTTAAGGGGACAAGAGCTGTTTCACTTCATGGACCACCACAGATGTTTCTCTGTCCCATTCAGCACTCTACAGTATCTAGTGAGGGTAATCCTGATGCCACTGTGTGTGTGTGGGTGTGTGTGTGTCTCTCTCTCTCTATTTATGTATGTGTGCACGTTCCTCCATGTACGTGCCTGTGTTTGTGCTCGTAGGTTGATGCGAGATGACCAATAGGAGAGGATAATAACTCATATCACCCTGACAACTATAAAAAGAGACATGGGCTGATGACTCCAACAAAATATTTGACAACGTGGGCCTCTCAAGTGGCGCAGCGGTCTAAGTACTGCATCACAATGCTTGAGGAGTCACTACAGATCCGGGATCGATCCCGTGACGGGGAGACCCATGAGGTGGCGCACAATTGGCCCAGCATCATCCAGGCTAGGGAAGGGTTTGGCTGGCCGGGATTTCCTTGTCCCATCACGTTCTAGCGACTCCTTGTGGCAGGCTGGGCACCTGCATGCTGACTACGGTAGCCAGCTGGATGGTGTTTCCTCCTACACATTGGTGCTGCTGGCGTTCGGGTTAAGCGAGCAGTGTGTAAAGAAGCAGTGCGGCTTGGCAGGGTGGTGTTTCAGAGGATGCACGGCTCTCGACCTTCGCCTCTCCCGAGTCTGTAGGGGAGTTGCAGCGATGAGACAAGACTAAAGAGAGAGTGACAGAAAGAGGGAAGGCGTAGTAGTGGGTGTGGCCAATAGCACGGTTTTAAAGGCAGCAGAGACTAAATGTCCATGGGGCAGAGAACATTTTAAAGCTAGTTTCCTAAAATTCTACACATCTTGTCATCGGGCTGAGAGAATCAATGGGGTCCCATGCCACTAAGACTTTTTGATTTTCCCTGACTATATAGTTTTTGTTTTGGTGATTGTTAGTTCTCCCCACACCAAAAAAAAAAAAAATATATATATATATATATATATATATGTGGAGATTGTGGACTTCAGGAAACAGCAGAGGGAACACCCCCATCCACATCGATGGAACAGTAGTGGAGAGGGTAGCAAGTTTTAAGTTCCTCGGCATACACATCACAGACAAACTGAATTGGTCCACTCACACAGACAGCATCGTGAGGAAGGCGCAGCAGCGCCTCTTCAACCTCAGGAGGCTGAAGAAATTCGGCTTGTCACCAAAAGCACTCACAAACTTCTACAGATGCACAATCGAGAGCATCCTGGCGGGCTGTATCACCGCCTGGTACGGCAACTGCAACGCCCTCAACCGTAAGGCTCTCCAGAGGGTAGTGAGGTCTGCACAACGCATCACCGGGGCAAACTACCTGCCCTCCAGGACACCTACACCACCCGATGCTACAGGAAGGCCATAAAGATCATCAAGGACATCAACCACCCGAGCCACTGCCTGTTCACCCCGCTGTCATCCAGAAGGCGAGGTCAGTACAGGTGCATCAAAGCTGGGACCGAGAGACTGAAAAACAGCTTCTATCTCAAGGCCATCAGACTGTTAAACAGCCACCACTAACATTGAGTGGCTACTGCCAACACACTGTCAATGACACTGACTCTACTCCAGCCACTTTAATAATGGGAATTGATGGGAAATGATGTAAATATATCACTAGCCACTTTAAACAATGCTACCTTATATAATGTTACTTACCCTACATTATTCATCTCATATGCATACGTAGATACTGTACTCTACATCATCGACTGCATCCTTATGTAATACATGTATCACTAGCCACTTTAACTATGCCACTTGGTTTACATACTCATCTCATATGTATATACTGTACTCGATATCATCTACTGTATCTTGCCTATGCTGCTCTGTACCATCACTCATTCATATATCCTTATGTATATATTCTTTATCCCCTTACACTGTGTATAAGACAGTAGTTTTTTGGAATTGTTAGTTAGATTAGTTGTTCGTTATTACTGCATTGTCGGAACTAGAAGCACAAGCATTTCGCTACACTCGCATTAACATCTGCTAACCATGTGTATGTGACAAATAAAATGTGATTTATTTTATATATATATATATATATATATATACATACACATATATATTTATATATACACATATACACACACATTTCTGGGAAAAATTCAAAGACCACTGCAAAATAGGTACGTTTTTGGGTAAATAAATATTTTTGGTTTATTCTATAAACTACTGACAACATTTCTCCCAAATGCCAAATAAAAATATTGTAATTTAGAGTATTTATTCGTTTAAAAAAAAAGACAACTGGTCAAAATAAAAAGATGCAGTGATGTCTTACCTCGAATAATGCAAAGAAAATGTGTTCATATTGATTTTTAAACAACACAACATTCATGTTTTAACTTCCTCCACCACATTTCACAGTGAGTGTGAGACACTGTGGCTTGTACGTCTCTCCAGGTCTCACACCCACTGTGAAATGTGGTGGAGGATCGATGAGGATCTGGGGGTACTTCAGCAAGGCTGGAATCGAGCAGATGTGTCTTTGTGAAGGACGCATGAATCAAGCCACGTACAAGGGAGTCCTGGAAGAAAACTTGCTCCCTTCTGCTCTGACAATGTTCACCAAAGCTGTAATTTAAAATCAGGGTTATTCCACCAAATATTGATTTCTGAACTCTTCCTAAGTTAAAACAGTATTGTGCTGTTTTAAAATGAATATGAACGTCTTTTCTTTGCATTATTCGAGGTCCGACAACTACATCTTTTGTGTTATTCTGACCAGTTGTCATTTTCTGCAAATAAATGCTCTAAATGACAATATTTTTATTTGGAATTTGGGAGAAATTAGTCAGTATTTTATAGAATAAAACAAAAATCTTAATTTTAACCAAACACATACCTAAATATTTTCCAGAGCTGTATATACATTATTCATATTTAGATTTCGTAATCTTGTCTCATCATTGCAACTCTCCAACGGGAAGTGAAGGTCGAGTCATACGTCCTCTGAAACATGACCCGCCAAACCGCTCTCCTTAACATCCGCCTGCTTAACACGGAAGCCAGCTGCACCAACGTGATGGAGGAAACACTGTCCAACAGACGACCGAAGTCAGCCTTCAGGCGCCTGGCCCGCCACAAGTAAAGTAAAGCCTCTCTCTCTCTATTTGAGGTGGAGCGCTAGAGTGCTGCGTGCACAATGAGCAGGCTTTCCGACCACTCAACTGCCTTGAACAGATTCTTCTAAAATCGCACACAGAAGAAGTTATAAAGATAATGTAGTTGCTCATGGTGGCCTACACTATCCCAGTCACCCTTTAACTTGAGTTAATGAGCAGGTGCAGCACTGAGCTAGCCTGTGACGTCACTTCCTAGAGTAGCTCAAAATATGCATGTGATGTCTCCATGAGACGTCATCTTAACCCACTTCATTGCGCTATTAACTCTTCACATAGGAATGAATGGCGTCAGGTGATCGATGACTTTGTCCATGGATATATACAGTCATTGCTCTGCACCCTGCCACTGACACACACACACCGTAGGGGACTGTGAGACAGCCTGAACGCTGATTTCCGTCTCACCTCATGCATGGACGATGCACCTCGTTTCCCACGATGACTCTCAGCCGGGGGAGCAGGTGACAGGTCTGACATTACAAAAACTCACACACACATCACACACAGGCATGTGCACAGACACACACACCCCTCTGTTGTATTGTCAATGAATCAGTCAGATTACCTGTGAAACATGAGACATCCAGGCTGCCAGTCTCCATTAAAGAAAATATGTTTTATGGATGTTCTATGAGAGCCTAATGAAGCCCTTCTGAAAGCCCTACTGAATGTCCTGGTGGCAGGCCTGCAGCTAGAGCCACCACTGCCCAGTTCAGATCTTTCTGAAGCCCTACTGAATGTCCTGGTGGCAGGCCTGCAGCTAGAGACACCACTGCCCAGTTCAGATCTTTCTGAAGCCCTACTGAATGTCCTGGTGGCAGGCCTGCAGCTAGAGACACCACTGCCCAGTTCAGATCTTTCTGAAGCCCTACTGAATGTCCTGGTGGCAGGCCTGCAGCCTGCAGAGAGACACCACTGCCCAGTTCAGATCTTTCTGAAGCCCTACTGAATGTCCTGGTGGCAGGCCTGCAGCTAGAGACACCACTGCCCAGTTCAGATCTTTCTGAAGCCCTACTGAATGTCCTGGTGGCAGGCCTGCAGCTAGAGACACCACTGCCCAGTTCAGATCTTTCTGAAGCCCTACTGAATGTCCTGGTGGCAGGCCTGCAGCTAGAGACACCACTGCCCCGTTCAGATCTTTCTGCGTGGATGGAGGGTTAACACGGTTTACAGCTGTGTTATTGTTGCACCACCCCGTTAACCCCTATTTAATAAGCTCACTCTCATCGATCAAGCCCTCTCCGAATGGTAGTTGACCTCACCTCCCTCCCCAAATTCAAACAGACCGCTCTTTAAACCCTGGCAAGCTCGTTGGCCATGTTAAACCCACAACAGGACAGAACCACACCACCTTTATCGACACCAAAGCAGAGGAGAGCAAGGACATCCTTGTTATATTACTAAATGAGGAAGAAGGGAGGTATCTGTGTTTATAAGAGCTGTTTTTTTAGTGTTTGTCGTACTATAGTCAACAGTAGCCAGAGGTGTTAGTGGATGGACAATGGACAGGACAGGAATCCAAGGAATCCAACACACACAGGAATCCAACACACACACTTCATGGGGCGCTCTGGAATAGAGTCTAAACAAAACCGTCCCACCGGGACACACACACGCACGACACACTGCCCCGCAGCCGCAAACGACCTACTCCCCAGCTCACACACTGCTGCCTTGATGATATCATTTGTTAATTTGGACAAAAAAAATCCAATGATCAACACTGGAGCTAAAAATTGCATAATCCCTAATAATATTTCACCATTTAGATCAAAGTGCGTCCCCCTTTCTTTATTCTCTCCTGTTCTATCCATCCCCCAGCTAGCGTGTTACTGTTTCTAGTAGTTTGAGCTGATCATCAACGGTGCTTGTCACACTAGACAGCTCTTCCTTTTGCTTTCTAGTACAGTGTTCCTGTGTGTTTGTGTGTCTGTGTGTGTACTGGTAAAAAAATACATGTTATAACTCATTTCTCATCTGTCTTTGAAAATCATATTTGTCTTGTTTTCCTAAAGACGACAGGAAGAAGACAGGTAGAAGACAGGAAGGCAGGAAGTGTTGCTTCCTCCCCATCCTTTTCTGACTGGTAAATAAAGGCTCAGAGAAAATTTGACCACAATCAATACCGAGCTGGGGGGAAACACACACGGCGCACATACACACCGCGCACGCACACACACACGCACACACACGCACGGCGCACACACGCAGCGCACACACACACACACATACACAGCGCACACACACACACACACACACACGGCGCACACACACACACACGGCACAGACACACACACATACACAGCGCACACACACACACGGCGCACACACACACACATACACAGCGCACACACACACACACACACACACGGCGCACACACACACACACACGGCGCAGACACATACACAGCGCACACACACACACACACGGCGCACACACAGCCATCTAAGCCCGGGAAAAAACAACCAACTTCAAACACACATGCTTAAAAATATGCAAATACAGGTTTTTACATTGTTCATGCAGAAACATAGGAATCAGGGGAGGGAGGACCGTGTGATGAGAGAGATTCACAGCAGCACTGTTAAGACAGGCAATACGACCACACAACAATGTTTTATTTTGCCTTTGCAGGTGAGCTCTTCCCAGGCTAGTAATTATTAGGTTTTGTTGACAGCTGCCGTCCCGCGGGAGTCCCAGTCTACTACGCTGCCTTTGAAGGTGTCAAGTGTATTGATTTTAACTGCAGGAAACGCTGCACTTCCACCTGGAGATGTGTGTCCCATGCAGGGCCTCAATTACCAGCTCAGACCAGCCCATCCTCTGACCCCTACACACACACTATCTGTTGATTGCTACCCTCCCAGACCCCCAGAAACCTTTGATAACCCCTATAGACACTCACACCTAACCCCCAAAGACCAGTATCCACCATGAGGAAAAACATCCTAAGATTTACACACAAGTAACGGGGGAGAACGAGACAGACAGAGAACGAGACAGAGAGAACGAGACAGAGAGAACGAGACAGACAGAACTAGACAGAGAGAACGAGACAGAGAGAACGAGACAGAGAGAACGAGACAGAGAGAACGAGACAGAGAGACAGAGACAGAGAGAAAGAGACAGAGAGAACGAGACAGAGAGAGCGAGACAGAGAGAACGAGACAGAGAGAACGAGACAGAGAGAGAACGAGACAGAGAGAACGAGACAGAGAGAACGAGACAGAGAGAACGAGACAGAGAGACAGAGAGAACGAGACAGAGAGAACGAGACAGAGAGAACGAGACAGAGAGAACGAGACAGAGAGAACGAGACAGAGAGACAGAGAGAACGAGACAGAGAGAACGAGACAGAGAGACAGAGACAGAGAGAACGAGACAGAGAGAACGAGACAGAGAGACAGAGAGAGAGACAGAGAGAACGAGACAGAGAGAACGAGACAGAGAGAACGATAGAGAGAGAGAGAAGAGACAGAAAGAATGAGACAGAGACAGAGAACGAGACAGAGAGAACGAGACAGAGAGAAGAGACAGAGAGAACGAGACAGAGAGAACGAGACAGAGAGAACGAGACAGAGAGACAGAGAGACAGAGATAACGAGACAGAGAGAAGAGACAGAGAGAACGAGACAGAGAGAACGAGACAGAGAGAACGAGACAGAGAGAACGAGACAGAGAGAACAGAGAGAGAGAGACAGAGAGAGAGAACGAGACAGAGAGACAAAGACAGAGAGAACGAGACAGAGAGAACGAGACAGAGAGAACGAGAACGAGACAGAGAGAGAGAGACAGAGAGACAGAGACAGAGAGAACGAGACAGAGAGAACGAGACAGAGAGAACGAGACAGAGAGAACGAGACAGAGAGAACGAGACAGAGAGAACGAGACAGAGAGAACGAGACAGAGAGAACGAGACAGAGAGAGAGAGAGAGAGAGACAGAGACAGAGAGAACGAGACAGAGAGAACGAGACAGAGAGAACGAGACAGAGAGAACGAGACAGAGAGAACGAGACAGAGAGAACGAGAGAGAGACAGAGACAGAGAGAACGAGACAGAGAGAACGAGACAGAGAGAGACAGAGACAGAGAGAACGAGACAGAGAGAACGAGAGAGAGAGACAGAGAGAACGAGACAGAGAGAACGAGACAGAGAGAACGAGACAGATAGAACGAGAGAGAGAGAACGAGAGAGAGAGACAGAGAGAATGAGACAGAGAGAACGAGACAGAGAGAATGAGACAGAGAGAACGAGACAGAGAGAACGAGACAGAGAGAACGAGACAGAGAGAACGAGACAGAGAGAACGAGACAGAGAGAACGAGACAGAGAGACAGAGAGAACGAGACAGAGAGAACGAGACAGAGAGAACGAGACAGAGAGAACAAGACAGAGAGACAGAGAGACAGAGACAGAGAGAACGAGACAGAGAGACAGAGACAGAGAGAACGAAACAGAGAGAACGAGACAGAGAGAACGAGACAGAGACCTGGCGAAATGCAGTACCAAAAAATGACGGAGGAGAGAAGCGGATTTTGAAAAAGACATCAATCCAGAAAACATGACAGAAATGGGACCAGATTCCTGTGTTTGAGTTCAGCCCCGCTTCCCTGCCCCCTTTCAGTATCCCATTGAAATTCTGGGCAGATATAAACCCTAAGGCTTTTCACACACTTTTGAAAACACCACACCTACTCTTTTTTCCAGCAAGTCTCTAGTGCCGAGCCTAACTGACTAACAAGAACAAGGAGGGAGGGAGGGAGGGTCTGGGTATATATATTATTTTTGATTAAATACTACATTTTTTATGAAATGCAGTTGCTCAGGTTTTTTTAGGCTTTTTCTTTCTTACTGTTTGTGTGTGTGTAACTATTCTTGTGGGGGCCAGAAGACCCCACAAGAACAAACATTTGACCAACTGGGGACATTGTGTTGGTCCCCACAAGGTCAGATGCTATTTCTAGGGGGTTTAGGGTTAAGGTTAGAATTAGTGTTAGAATTAGGGTTAGTAGCTGGGGTTAGTTTAAGGGTTAGGAGCTAAGGTTAGGTTAGGGGTTAGGGTTTTGGGTTAAGGTTAGGGGCAGATTTAAGGTTAGGGTAAGAGTACGGGTCAGGGAAAATAGGATTTTGAATGGGACTGAATTGTGTCTCCACCCACAAGGTTAGCTGTACAATAGTGTGTGTGTGTGGTTGACTTAAAAGGGTTGTTGAGATAGAGGGGGGAGAGGGGCACCGCAGGGAGGAAGTGGGGGACAGGGGGCTAGAGGTGGGGGGGTCAAATAAACATTCAAAAGCAAGATGGAAAAAGAAAGCAAATATGTGGAAAATAGATGGATTGGAAGGAGGGGGAGACACACACACATGGTAATTTGGTATAGAGCAATCCTAACTCACACTATTAAAATAATCAAAACAAGAACATTTGACATTTAGCTAGAAATTCAAAAGAAAATGATCTAAACAGAGAAACATGTCCTCCTGTGTGCTACCTATATCCCCCCACTAGAATCCCCATACTTTAATGAAGACAGCTTCTCCATCCTGGAGGGGGAAATCAATCATTTCCAGGACCAGGGACATGTACTAGTCTATGGCGAAGTAAATGACAGAACAGGACAATAACTTCACACCGTCAGCACACAGGGAGACAAACACCTGCCTGGAGGTGACAGCATTCCCTTCTCCATATACCCCCCCAGGGACACAACTACGACAACATAACCAACAAAAACGGGTCACAACTCCAGCAGCTCTGTCGCACGCTGGGTATGTAGATTGTCAATGGTAGGCTTCGAGGGTACTCCTATGGTAGGTACACCTATAGCTCATCTCTTGGCAGTAGTACTGTTGACTACTTTATCACTGACCTCAACCCAGAGTCTCTCAGAGCGTTCACAGTCAGCACACTGACATCCCTATGAGATCACAGCAAAATCACAGTCTACTTGAACAGAGTGATACTCAATCATAAGGCATGAAAACCAAAGGAACCGAACAACAATAAGAAATGCTATAGATGGAAGGAATGTAGGGTGGAAACCTACCAAATATAAGGCAACAACAAATTCAATCCCTTTTGAACCACTTCCTGGACAAAACGTCCCACTGTAATAGTGAAGGTGTAAATTGGCAGTAGAAAACCTAAACAGTATACTTGACCTCTCAGCTTCCCTATCAAATGTAAATATTTCAATCAGAAAAACTGAGAAAATTAACAGCAATGACCAATGGTTTGATGAAGAATGCAAAAACCTAAGAAAGAAATTGAGAAACCTATTCAACCAACTGCATAGAGACCCAGAAAACCTGAGCCAACGCCTTCACTACGGTGCCTCTACTTCTCACAGAAACCTCTTCATGTCACCCTTTTCACCCCCAACACTTTCCCTGGTTGCTACTATTCTTGCTCAACTAAAAATGTAATCTGTTTCATCACAATTCTTTAAGTTACTCCCTAAAACTTATTTTGAGGTAGGGTGGCGTTTTACCCCAAGTTACGCTACAATTGACTTATGTTACATTTAGTCCCACTCTCCCCTTTGCACTCACAGCAAATTGTGGAGCTTAACATGCTTAACCATGATGCTGCTAAAAACGCAGGGTTTAAAATGGTGTAGTTCGCACATATTTAGGAGTTGATAAATAAAGAAGGAATGGAAAGCTAGGATCGTCCTCTTTTTAACAAAGGCCATTAAAACGGCTGTTTTCCCTGCAATTGCAAGAATTCTTGTGCATTGACTACTTGTCAGAATGCAGATTTCCCTCCGAATGACACTCATAACTTGAAAGCGCCTAGAGAGTAATATTTATCTTGCATGGAACACACAACAAGCTGACTAGGTAAACAGGTCAACTATTCTACTATGGGGTTATCAGATTGTTCTATTCATTACTTGTTTTGTTTGCAGACGAAAAGTAAATGTGGACTCTTCTAGCATCTTCAAAGTGTGCCTCGACAGAAATATTTTTGAATGTTTCATATTTTTGGGCAGTGGCGCAGCGCCACAGTTAAATGACTGCAGCAGAAACACTGCATCCATCCATCTGTCTGTACAGGAGACCTACATACTGTAAGTAGCCTACCAGCAAGCTTAGAGTGGTATGTGTGTGTGTGCTATTACCTTGTTGCATGTCCCATCCCCTTCATCCATGAATGACAACAGTGTTTGTGCACTGTACCAATCTTCTGGATCCTCTCACAATACCAGGTAACTAGAACCCAGCACAACTAAACACATCCTGCCCACATACTACCCACATCCGACCCACCTTCTACCCAACCTATTCTTTCTTTCTTTCCATTTCTCATTCTCTCGGTTGTCATCTTTCCTTCCTTCCTTCCTCTCACTCTCCTTCCCATTGTCAAAATGCAGCCTTGACAGGGCCAGAAGGTAATGACACAGCTGCCATGATGCAACAAGCAGACCTGTCCACTGTCAACAATTGAAATCATGAAGGAATAAGCTGTCATTAAGAGGGCTTCTCCCTGCAGTGGAGCTGTCAGCCCATTACCTCCCTCCTCTCCCCTCCCCACTCTGCCTGTGCTGGAGTGTGCTCCCCTCGCCTGTCACTTTACAGCCAGGCTTTAGGAATATAGCTCCACTTCCACACCACCTGCAACAAGCGTGCCGGGTGTGAGGGAGGGTGGTGTGACTGGAGCATGTGTGTGTGTGTGTGTGTGTGTACTGCATAGTGTACACATGCATAAAATATATTTGCAAAGGCATTGGCATAGCCTGCTCAGCAGTCATACCTAGGTAGGTATAGTTATAACAAGTAGGTGTAGGGTTTTGGACACCATACAGTCTGGGCATTGCTTTTTAGTTGTTTTGGGGATAGCGTGATAGCTTTCATAGACAGGCATATAGCATACTTATTATCATGGTGTAAGCTACAGTTACTGTGGCTATCACTGTGGTTATCACTGTGGCTACTGATATAGCCTATAGGTTGGGGCTACTGATATAGCCTATAGGTTGTGACTACTGATATAGCCTATAGGTTGTGACTACTGATATAGCCTATAGGTTGTGACTACTGATATAGCCTATAGGTTGGGGCTACTGATATAGCCTATAGGTTGGGGCTACTGATATAGCCTATAGGTTGGGGCTACTGATATAGCCTATAGGTTGTGACTACTGATATAGCCTATAGGTTGGGGCTACTGATATAGCCTATAGGTTGGGGCTACTGATATAGCCTATAGGTTGGGGCTACTGATATAGCCTATAGGTTGGGGCTACTGATATAGCCTATAGGTTGTGACTACTGATATAGACTACTGATATAGCCTATAGGTTGGGGCTACTGATATAGCCTATAGGTTGGGGCTACTGATATAGCCTATATGTTGTGACTACTGATATAGCCTATATGTTGTGACTACTGATATAGCCTATAGGCTGTGACTACTGATATAGCCTATAGGCTGTGGCTACTGATATAGCCTATAGGTTGTGACTACTGATATAGCCTATAGGTTGGGGCTACTGATATAGCCTATAGGTTGTGACTACTGATATAGCCTATAGGTTGGGGCTACTGATATAGCCTATAGGCTGTGGCTACTGATATAGCCTATAGGCTGTGACTACTGATATAGCCTATAGGCTGTGGCTACTGATATAGCCTATAGGTTGTGACTACTGATATAGCCTATAGGTTGTGACTACTGATATAGCCTATAGGTCGGGGCTACTAATATAGCCTATAGGCTGTGGCTACTGATATAGCCTATAGGTTGTGACTACTGATATAGCCTATAGGTTGGGGCTACTGATATAGCCTATAGGTTGGGGCTACTGATATAGCCTATATGTTGTGACTACTGATATAGCCTATAGGCTGTGACTACTGATATAGCCTATAGGTTGGGCCTACTGATATAGCCTATAGGCTGTGGCTACTGATATAGCCTATAGGTTGGGGCTACTGATATAGCCTATAGGTTGGGGCAACTGATATAGCCTATAGGCTGTGGCTACTGATATAGCCTATAGGTTGTGACTACTGATATAGCCTATAGGTTGTGACTACTGATATAGCCTATAGGTTGGGGCTACTAATATAGCCTATAGGCTGTGGCTACTGATATAGCCTATAGGTTGTGACTACTGATATAGCCTATAGGTTGTGACTACTGATATAGCCTATAGGTTGGGGCTACTGATATAGCCTATAGGTTGTGACTACTGATATAGCCTATAGGTTGTGACTACTGATATAGCCTATAGGTTGTGACTACTGATATAGCCTATAGGTTGGGGCTACTGATATAGCCTATAGGTTGGGGCTACTGATATAGCCTATAGGTTGGGGCTACTGATATAGCATATAGGTTGTGACTACTGATATAGCCTATAGGTTGGGGCTACTGATATAGCCTATAGGTTGGGGCTACTGATATAGCCTATAGGTTGGGGCTACTGATATAGCCTATAGGTTGGGGCTACTGATATAGCCTATAGGTTGGGGCTACTGATATAGCCTATAGGCTGTGGCTACTGATATAGCCTATAGGTTGTGACTACTGATATAGCCTATAGGTTGGGGCTACTGATATAGCCTATAGGTTGTGACTACTGATATAGCCTATAGGTTGGGGCTACTGATATAGCCTATAGGCTGTGGCTACTGATATAGCCTATAGGCTGTGACTACTGATATAGCCTATAGGCTGTGGCTACTGATATAGCCTATAGGTTGTGACTACTGATATAGCCTATAGGTTGTGACTACTGATATAGCCTATAGGTCGGGGCTACTAATATAGCCTATAGGCTGTGGCTACTGATATAGCCTATAGGTTGTGACTACTGATATAGCCTATAGGTTGGGGCTACTGATATAGCCTATAGGTTGGGGCTACTGATATAGCCTATATGTTGTGACTACTGATATAGCCTATAGGCTGTGACTACTGATATAGCCTATAGGTTGGGCCTACTGATATAGCCTATAGGCTGTGGCTACTGATATAGCCTATAGGTTGGGGCTACTGATATAGCCTATAGGTTGGGGCAACTGATATAGCCTATAGGCTGTGGCTACTGATATAGCCTATAGGTTGTGACTACTGATATAGCCTATAGGTTGTGACTACTGATATAGCCTATAGGTTGGGGCTACTAATATAGCCTATAGGCTGTGGCTACTGATATAGCCTATAGGTTGTGACTACTGATATAGCCTATAGGTTGTGACTACTGATATAGCCTATAGGTTGGGGCTACTGATATAGCCTATAGGTTGTGACTACTGATATAGCCTATAGGTTGTGACTACTGATATAGCCTATAGGTTGTGACTACTGATATAGCCTATAGGTTGGGGCTACTGATATAGCCTATAGGTTGGGGCTACTGATATAGCCTATAGGTTGGGGCTACTGATATAGCATATAGGTTGTGACTACTGATATAGCCTATAGGTTGGGGCTACTGATATAGCCTATAGGTTGGGGCTACTGATATAGCCTATAGGTTGGGGCTACTGATATAGCCTATAGGTTGGGGCTACTGATATAGCCTATAGGTTGTGACTACTGATATAGCCTATAGGTTGGGGCTACTGATATAGCCTATAGGTTGGGGCTACTGATATAGCCTATATGTTGTGACTACTGATATAGCCTATATGTTGTGACTACTGATATAGCCTATAGGCTGTGACTACTGATATAGCCTATAGGCTGTGGCTACTGATATAGCCTATAGGTTGTGACTACTGATACAGCCTATAGGTTGGGGC